>NC_079154.1:75023454-75334939 GCF_947563725.1 Argiope bruennichi | reverse complement strand
TTGAAATATGTTTTTAACTGTATTATTCTTAGCTTAGTAACGAATATTTTAAGAATAATATCATGCTGATATTACTCTCGATGTGCGATATATTTCAATTAATAACATTGTACAATGTGTGTAGTTGTACTAGTACTCAACTAACTGACAATTTGACCCTAGAGTTACCATATATGGTACAGATTTAATTTTGAGGGTGGGAATATGCATTTCGGTGAGTGATTTGTAAACATTTAATTCATTAAAAATGTAAAATGGCTTTGGCAATATATAGATATCTATTCAAATATATTTGAAATAGATATCTATTACACGATATCTATTTCAAATATATTTGAACAAAATTTATTTTCACATGATTTTAAAATTTAAACTATATTATTTTTATTTAGTTATTATTATGCTTGATATATTTAGCTATATACAATTTTTTCCTTAACATTTTGCAATTCTTTAAAACATATTTTTTGCAAGTTTTTTTTAAATAACGAATTCATTCTCCAATGAAATTATAATATTTTCATTGCTTCATATTGAATTTATATTTAATCTCGTGATACTTATTCGTGTCCGTCTATGTAAAATCGTATCTTCTTCCACAGGTTACATGAGGAATCAGAAAGTAAAGACCCTTCACTGTGAAACAAAATATGCAATTTGAAAAAAAAAAAAAAATGTTGCCGTGATACTTTAGATTTTAAGGATTTTGCAATAGATACCGTTGAACTTGATTCCACTAAAAAGTTTCATGTCCATAATAAATATAATAGTTCTAAAGCTATTGAAATAACGTGGCTTTAATGCCTGTCGCAATTTAAACTGTAAACATATTTTATCGGAAAATTATACAGAGAAATAATAAAGATGACATTTCAATAAGTCTGTAAAGAAAATCAATATTTTTTTATGAGCAGAGAAAGCTAGTATTCGGTACAATAAGTGGTTATTCTCAGATAAATGAGTTTTTTCTAACATGTTGCATTTGCCGTTGTAAGTTATATCGTTGAAGGAATTATACATAAGAAATTTAAATAAAACTACATTTATTTTTAATTTATTCTATGTTTTTTTAATTTTTGAAACTACTTATTACAATAATTATAATATCATATTACAATAATTAGAATAAAAATTTTACTTCTGGAAGTTGGGTATTAGATGTCGTTAAACTTTCCCAAAATATTATTCTTATGATGTGAAAATACTGTTCAATGTCTTATCGATATTTATAAATATTTGAAATTTCATGACATGTTCTAACAATCTTTTTGAATACTTTGTTGAAAATATCATTTTTCTAAAAGTATTGTTCCTTTACATTTGTCAATTTCCAAAATAATAATAATAATAATAATGATGACTCATTTTGAAACATTTTTAAAAAGTTCTTCAGAATGTTATTCTTCTATTCCTATATTTTTTCTATTCATTCCTTTTTTTTTTGAGAAAAAAGACAAATAACGTCAGGCATCTACTAGCATCTAATTTTTTCCTCGCATTTAATAATTACTTTTCAAATGTCGATAAGGAACATACGCTATATGAACGTGACTAATAATTTTTGCTTGCATTTCAACCGATTCGATTTTCTCATTAATAATAAGTATTGATATTGCAATCATAAAGATAGCTTAAATATCAGGTTTCGAGCTTTCATTATACATTTGCTACTAACAGAATCTAAAAATAAATAAATAAATAAAAGGTGACTTAAGAAAGAAGAGAATGGACAATACAGCTGCCGAAACGTGCTAGACAAAATCAAATATTCTAAACTTGACTTTCCTCTTGTTTTTTCTGCTTTTTTTTTTTTTTTTTGTATCACTTTTCTGCATTTACATTCGCGTCTTTTGTCTTTATGAAGTGCGATTTTCATTCTTCCGTCTAAGAGAAAAGTGTTTAAATGAGTTGGAACTACAAATTATCCCGTCCAATGCCTCG
Source organism: Argiope bruennichi (assembly GCF_947563725.1). Classification (NCBI taxonomy): domain Eukaryota; kingdom Metazoa; phylum Arthropoda; class Arachnida; order Araneae; family Araneidae; genus Argiope; species Argiope bruennichi. The sequence continues at coordinate 75,332,998 of NC_079154.1, read as the reverse complement.
GTGTGGAATTAAAGACATTTTTTTATTGTAAAAAATAATTAGGATGGAGAGATTTTTTTCCCTCCCAACATCCCTACCCGCGTTTAGAATGTCTTCCAGAGAGACTTTAATATCACAGTCATTTATTTATATACTTTTTTTTTCTGTTTTACCCTCGCAGGCGTGTGTTAATCGACGATAAGCGCTAAAACTTGGAGTAAATCGAGTGGAATTCTTAAATTAGAGTGGGAAAATGGCATGCATATTTTTAAACAAGCTGTGAAAGCAGTATTTTTTTTCTTACTTTTTTTGTCTCATTCATCTGTTAATAACAGAGAAGGACCAAAAAAATCAATATATCACCATGTAGTTTTCGAGTCTTCCTACAAATTGCGTCATCTGCGTCGTGTTCTTGTCTTTTCGTGTTTTTTCTCTCCCACTCCCTTTCCCCGGGAAGAAATAATTGCGTTTCTCAAATGAATTTGAAAATGTATTTTTATTTAAATTCGCCCACATGACTTTATTTTGTGAAGCCTATTTGAACTAAAAAGAGAAAATTTGTAGTTTACTAAAATGTGTCATTATAAATAAATAATTTCTTCAATGAATACTGTTATTTCTAGAAAAGTTATGGTTTTTATTTGTAATAAACGATACACCTTAGCAAGTTTTTTATAAAGTTAATGATTATGGTTATATTCTTAACTCTTGAGTAATTAATAATTTTGTTAAATCAAATCATAATTGGTAAAATGTTTTTATCATGTTGAACAAATTTAATTGTCCTTTATCATCATTTTTTCTCTAAAACATTGTGTTCATAATTATTGCGTTTCTGATTCAGTAAGACAGAAGATAAAATTTCACTTTAATATTACGGCATACTGAAATTCATTCACTATACCAATTTAAAAGGCTTAGTAAATTTCCTCATTTTTTTAAAAATTACCTGTACATTTAATAAAATTTCTCACAAAGTAAACAACATGATTGAAAATTGAGAATTCCTAAAATAGTTGGAATGACTTAAAATTGTATATAGCCAAGATATTTTATTCTTTATAAAAGAATAAGTTCTCCATTTTCATCAACCCAGTTTGAAATCACTTTTATTTTGTAATACCTGAGACATATTCTACCCTTATCAAATTTTAATTGATAAAATATTCTTGCCATGACAAAGAGCAATTAAAATTATTCAATATCATTTATCTCTAAAATATTATGTTCATAATTATTACATTTCTAATTCAGCATTTCAAAAGATCAAATTTGATTTTAATATTAAGACATACCGAAATTCATTTTGTATGCCAATTTTAAAGGTTTAATAAATAGCATCCTTTTTAATTCAAAATTTAGCCAATATTTAGTAAAAACTCGTCACCAATGAAATTATTGGTAATTCGGCGTTCGAGATTTTGGCGTAATCTGAAATTAGCAAACATTTATCTTGTCTTCCTTAACATAATTTTCAGAAAACCACCAAATAAACCTCGGAATGAAACCAACTTAACATCTTCATAATCTAGCTTGCCAGTTTTGACAGCTCAAAATCGCCAAATAAACCTCTAACCTTTACGTTATTGATGTAACCTGAATATAGGCAATTAAAATCGGAAGCCTTAAAACTATACATGTATCGAGCTATCCTTTTCTACATAAGCATCTGAGATAATGTGAACGATAGTCGCCACAATATCAATACAGAATCTCATAGTAAGCCATTATCGACCGTAACCTAGCCTTCTGCATAGGAGGTGCCTTCTATCATTGGAATGGAGGTAACTCGATTCTAAATCGCAAATATATACCAAGGAAGTGAGCATAAATTTATTTTTCCTACGACTTCCAATCCACGTGCCCTTTGTATACGCAGGGGAAAACATAATCATTCATTCTTGGAAAATAGAAAGCGAAGTTCAGAAGTGTGTAAGAACATGCTTAAGTTTATATAAAATCAATTAACGTTTTCGTTGTATCGGAATAAAGAAAAAGGCACTGCGACAACGAATGTATCTAATGAATTGCTTAAGAAATATAAATATTAAGAAGAGTTAAGCATATAGTGCTGAATTTCAATAAAGATGTGCATGCTATAAGATATAAAAATTCTTCATTAAAAAAGCAAAATATATGACTGTACTTTTTCAGAAGTTTTGTTTTTATCTTTATTTCGCAGCTTTGCTTTCAATTGGAGGTGCTTAATCTTACTGGGAACGCCTTATTTTTTTAAAATTTAGATAACAAAATATGAAAAAAAAAAAAAATAGAAATGAAAGCATTTTGAAAAGGAAACCGATGAGGCAAACAACAAGCTATTATTAAGAAGTTACAAGGAAGTCGAGTGGGTCGAGTGGGCTTAAATAGTCCATGCCAATCGCCAAACATACGGTAATGGAATACTGAGAAAAAATTCAAAGGCACACATTTGCGAATATTGTTAACTTGAAGAATTCGAAATATTTCAATGCATGTGTTGGCAGTTATTATAAATGGAAGTTTCCAAGAAAATTCTAGAATAATAAATTAACAGCAATTAATTTTAAACTATAGAGTTTGGGCGATTAGTATAGAATTTTTTTGACACAGTAAAATAAGTAAAGGTTTTCTTTGGAACTATTATAAGATAGATAAAAATACATCTTTTGATGGAATAAAGAAATTATTACTTGATTCATTCCTTTTGAGGTTCTATAGACCACATAATGATTTCCGATTGGTCATTGCATTGAAATGGCAGAGTCTTTTAACTCTCTTCTAACCTGACGTCAGTTAAGAGAACGAGGAGCTACTATCATTTTGGTTTGTTCTAGCCGCCCAGGTGGATACAGAAATTTTGACTAAATGACTAAACCCTATCGAAAATCGGGGAGGGGATTATAGCGAGGCAAGTGATGACACTTTGGACTCAGCCTTAGTTCCCGCCAATGCAATGAGACAATCCAATCTGTTTTTCCTGTGCTTTCGAGGAGGATCAGAGTATTCATTTGTCATTACTTTCTTATTAATAACTTACAGTGTCAAAGATGGAAAGAAAAAAAAAGATTTTTAAAAAAGCCCTCATTTTTTTTTTTTTTTTTTTTTTTTTTGTCGTTCTGACTTTTATGAATTACAAACACATATCTACGAATGTGACTAAAGCATCAAGTTTCTCTAAAATCATATTTAAAAAAAAGTTTTTCAACAAATGATAATCATAGAAATTATAACGTATGAAAAAAACTAGGAAAGGTAATTGAAGAATATATTTCATGCGACGTACTAAATGTCAAAAATTCCATTCTAATTGATACAAATAAGTGCTTTCATTTAATGAAAGAAAGTTAAAGCTAATATAAAATGACACATAAGCTGCTGTGTTTAATTTAAAATGCGAAGAAAAATTAAGCTTCACTGTACCAAATCAGAATCCTTGAAGAAAAAGCGTTTCATTCTGAATAATTTATTTCAAATTAATAGTCACTAAACCTTGGCGAAAAAAAAAAGTAAGCAAACCTTCATTGTTATCCAGAAGTATCCACCTTCAAAATAATTAAAGGCTGCATTGCGAAGAAAACATTTTTTTTATCGCTATTGCACGTCAAAAACGTTTCTTATTTTCAAATTCCGCCATCTTGATTAAATGATGTGGTCGAGTGTGACTCGAAACAGTTTCTGTAATGGAAGCCGCCATGCAAAATCACCTTTTTTAATTGATCGCTGCCCATTACGGCAAAGAAAACGATACGTCTTATAATGAAGATTAATTAGGATTCCTTTAAGAGAGTAAAGAAAAAAAAATAAAGATATCATGGCAGGGGTAAAAAGGGAGCATTATTTATTACAGCCTTCCTCTTTTATTCTTAAATAAGAAAGGTAAGCTAAAGAGAAGATTTCGTCTCTGTACCGATCTTCAACAGAAATATAGGGAGTCAGAATTTTGATTTTGAAAGTGTTAGTTTATAACAAATATGGTTTGTAATTCTTAATATAGTTAATAATATAATGTAATTCTTTTTATAATTTTTGATCATCTCATTTAATTAAAGATCGTGGTAATTTTTCTATTAAGTTGTTTAACAATTTTTATGCATTTAATTATATTTGGTAATTAAATTGATTAATTTATGTTGAACTTAGCCGCTTATAGCAACCTCTTAGCTTCCTGGGTGTATTGGTTCTGTTAAATTTCAACTACAACGTTTATGAATAGGTGTTTATGACATCTTCAATGAAGTGATTTTAAGCACCTTATTGGAAAATAAACGTATTTTCTGCTTAATATGATGATGATCGCCACAAAATGCAAAGAAATCCCATGTAATCTAATATATAAAAATTAATGTGTTTGTTCTTATTTGATGCGGTATGCGGTTCTTATTTGATGCGGTTATATATCATTCAATTTCAATGAATACATTCATTGTCGAAAAGAAAAGAAATATCATTCTTTCTATCATTCCTAATAAAACAAGATAGTTATTTCAAATTTCAAAGGATATATCCAAAATTATTTCTTTTGTCTTTGCAACGCGCCGGGTATGAGCTTATAATACATAAAAAACAATTCTTCAGTAGTCTATTTTCATTTTGCAGGTTGGTGTTTTTTGCAATAATGTAACTGCACTTTTTGATTTCTTTGAGGTAGTAGACATAATTTGTTTTCTTAGTTTTCAACAATAGAAGAAAATTTTACAATTATATATCTAAAGAAAGAATGTGAGCTATGTGGATTTCATTGATAAAATAAAATCTAATTTTAAAATTATGCAAAATATTTTTCTTAAAAATTGTCAAAATGCTGGAAGCAATTGTATGATCATTAAATTGACTTGATTAAAAAAAAACAATAATATTTGAGAGAAATGATATTCCAAAATTAATATGGGTAAATAGTGCAGGAAAATTCTAAAATATAATTAAAATGTTTAAATTGTAATTATAATTAATTAAAATTATTTTATTATCAATTAAATAGTTTTTAATTCTATTAATTAAAATCTCGAAAGAATTTCTTTGTACATATTCTCCATTTTTCGATATTTATGTGAAATTTGATGGTTCAAATTTAAATTATTAATTTTATAAAACTCCAACAAACACATACATTCACATTCTTCTCTTTTTTAGTAGATATATAAAGGCATTTATTTATTGTAATTTTTTCTATATAATTAATTAATTTTGTTCCTAATAATACAGTTTATTTATATTTATATTGAAATGCCTATATTATTTATATTTATATTGAAATGCATACATTTATACCTATTCATTTAATATATGAACGGGTTTATCAAATTTCCTGTGTGGTAGCTGACGGAAGTTAAAAATACAAAGAATTAAAGATTATATATGACTTTATAGTTAATTTCATAATACAATAAAATATGCAGATATATGCATTTATAATAAAATACGAAACATTTGAATATTTTTTCCATTTAAGGTCTATTAATAACAATATGAATTAATATTTGGGAGTATCTAAAAACTATGAATAAGCTGAGGAATGATATTTTTCACTAATGGTAAAGAAAACATTCTATGAACAGAAAAAGTAGATATTTTTAAACTATAGAAATAGGATAGTCTAATCATTTGATCATGTAACTGTGAGAAGAAATGGATAGAAATAGCAAATAAATTTGAAATTAAATGAATAAAAAAATTCTTTGAAAGAAATCACAAGTACTCCTTACAGATATTTATTACTATATATACTATTTATGTTTGTTTATAAAATCGTGTTCACTCTCATCCAGCATCTTCTTAATAGTAGTTGTACATTTATTTTTATTTAAAATTCTAAATTGGTTAAGAACTATTGCAATAAATAAAATAAGACGTCTTATTCCGTACACGCACTAAATTTATGGTAAATCTAGTTCACAATTGCTTCCATATAAAATAAGCTGATAATAAATATTTATGCAGTTATTGAGATTCATTCCAACAAAATAGTATTTTGAATGTTTGGCTTTAATAAATTATAATAATGCAAGCTTTTAAATATTATGTAATATGAGTCAAAAGTATTTAACTTAATTTTAAATTACTGCTCGTCTATGACATTTCTAAAACATTATTTCAAGATGATAATTGTACTCTAGGGCATGATCAGCATAGAAAATTCATGACATATTGGATTTCTCTGAAATTGAGAAATTCATGATAAATTAAAATTATTTTCATGAACAACAAAAATTCAAATATTTAGCAGTTGGGTTTCGAGGAAATTCGTTATAAGTATAAATTATAAAAATACTTTTAATGAACTATTCGTTTCTTATACTTTTGTTTATAGTTAAAGAATTTCAAATTAGTAGTTCAACTATATCTACACTATCTTTTAAAATCATTTTCAGATCCCTGCTGCCATCTTTCGGGTGATAAGTTAAATGTCTTCATCTGTGATAAAGGCATGGTGATATTTATTCCAAAGTGGTCTAATGTATTCTGTTCTGGAAATAACATAAATATTCTGAAATTAGGCGATATAAACTTAATGGAAGTTCTGGAAAATAGTTTTCAAAGGAAAAAAAAAAGAAAATGAATCATTTGTTGATTTCTGCTTGATAATATGAATCACAATATGCGTTTTGATTATTTTTTTATTTTTATTTCTCCTTGGCACAATCATTTTCATTATGTAGTTCTCTCTATGTAGCTCAGATAAATGAGCCCTATTCTGTAATATTTTGAGGATTCTTTCTGCTGAACTATGAATAATAGTCCCAATAAGTATGAAAATAAGTATATTTTTAATTAGAAAAAAAAACTATTATGTCTTTAAAAAAATAAAACAAGAAATGAATGCAGTGAAAAAAAAATTTCCGTTGTGTAATACAAAAAAAAAAAAGTGTTCAGCCAGACTGCAAGTTACTTGGACCAGAATCTTCTATTGCTGGTATTGGCTTCACGCTGATGAATAGTAATTTCTTCTTTTATGAATCGTTTCTTTAAACTATCGATGGAGGTCGATAGTTTAGCTCAAGGCTTTTATCATCAAATTACAAGGCTTTTATCAGAGCTCAAGGCTTTTATCATCAAATTACCCGTGATATTGAAAAAAGTTTGCTCTGAGTATTATCGCATCTTTCTAAGAAAGAAACATAAATTTTACTTTGAAGTATGCCAAGGTGAAACCAAGAATGCATTTCAATTAAAGGGAAACATATTGGATTTCATTTATTCAGCATTTTGCTCTATAAAATTTTTATTTCATCGTTTTCATCCAATTTGTATGTATTAGTACAATAATTTTATAATTTATGATTTAGTTTGCTTTTGAATTCTATGGATGGTAAGAAAATGAACAAAATTCTAAGGGTTTATACATTTGTTTACAAGTTTGGGGCAGAAATAAAGTCCTTCAACTTAAAATTTGAGAGGAGAGTGCATTTCATTTCTGTTTTGACGTACTTGTAATGCTATGCCCATTTAAATTAAAGAATTTTATTGTTTATTTCGAAATAATTATTTTGGTAATTTTAATTTGATAATGGTATAATTAAATTTTGATAACAGAACTAGCACTTAAATGACATAATTTCTTAATTTTTTTTCAGCAACCATAGAAACTGCAAAATATTCTAAATATGTAATGCAAATAAAATGTATTGATATAAATATGATTAAACAGCGATTTTTAACAACCGAAGAATCATCTTAATTCTAATCTATACTTATTTATAAAACTCAATATGTGTGTGTGTGTGTGTGTGTGTGTGTGTGTGTGTGTGTGTGTGTGTGTGTGTGTGTGTGTGTGTGTGTGTGTGTGTGTGTGTGTGTGTGTGTGTGTGTGTGTGTGTGTGTGTGTGTGTGTGTGTGTGTGTGTGTGTGTGTGTGTGTGTGTGTGTGTGTGTGTGTGTGTGTGTGTGTGTGTGTGTGTGTGTGTGTGTGTGTGTGTGTGTGTGTGTGTGTGTGTGTGTGTGTGTGTTGGTGCTCTACAGAAAAGACCATTTGACCTAAAGCTACCAAATTTGGTACATATCTACCTTGGAGGTTGGGAATGTGTACCTGTGGTCCCTTTTTTTGAATTTTTAATTAGAATTTTAATTATTAATTAAAAATTAATTTTCCCGCCAAAAAAATCTTTTTATTTTCGCCACCGCCAAATGAGTAAGATTTCAGTTTTTTTCCCAACAGTAATGAGGCTAGGCTTAAGATTTTTAGGCTGATTATTTCAAACGATTCTGTTTATTTTCTTAATGTTTGATTCATTTAAAATTAAACATTGTTAATTAATCGATCTTTCAGATTCATTCTGAAGTACTTTTGAATTAAAATAAAACAGAATGAAGGAAATTCAAAATTTCTAATCTGCATAGAGTTACCACAACTGGCGTAGAAAAATGCACGCATTTGCGTTACAGTAACTGGCGCTAAAAATTCACGCATGCGCATTGTGTTCTGATTGTTGACAATATTATCAACAGATGATTCTTGATTTAAGGGGGTCTGGGACACAAAAATCGTCAAACTTTCGATTTTTTTAGCTGAAAAAATTCTGCATGCTTTTCTGCTTAAAATAACATTTAAATCATGTTTCTGTCTTAATTAGAACGAGAGATATCATAATTTTTGTTGACCATTTCTTTGAAATTCCAACTGTCAAAAAGGCGTTGCCATGGCAACTTCATCTCTTTAAATGTAAACAGACGTTTCCCGGCACTGTTTTAGCTTAATTTTTGATTTTTTTTAAATAAATTTTTAAAGAATTTATTTTAAATTCTAGATTTTGTTTGTATACAACTCAACTCCTTCAATAATGAAGTGAAACGAAGAGATTCAGTGTTTATTAGAACCTCTGTGTTTACATTTCATGAGACAACGTGCTTTTCAATTTTCTGCTCTAAAGTTTGTTTTCTTAAGTGTAAATGTAAAATTAAATTAAAATAAACACTTGTGAGGAAGGGAGGCGTCTCTTATGCATCTGGAAGCTTTTAAATGTATTTAAATAGTTTTAATTCTTATAAATTTTATTTTTAAACTTTAAACGCATTTTTAACCATGTTGCGTTTTTTCATTAATTGTTGTGATCAAATTGATATAAGTACAGATCATATAAAGATAGAGGTCTGAAATTTGAAACACATACTTTTCAAACTGTTTGCCTTAATTTTGACTCAGCAAATTAAAAAAATTTTACTTTTCAAGATATGAATTTTTTTTAAATAAGTACCCAAGATTTTTTCAAAATTTTCATTCAATTTCTTAATTTTTTTTTTAAAATTAATATTTTTAAATTGCCGAATCAAAATGAAAGAATATATATTTGTGTTTGATTTGATGAAAAAATTTTGAAAATTGATCAAAAATATTTTGAATTGTATCGATTTAAAACAACGTCACTTTAAAAAAAAATTAAATTTTAAGTTTAAAAAAAATTTTGAAAACTTTTGTGTTGTGATTTTGCTTATTAATAAGATGGTTGATCAGTACAAAAAATTTCAGAATTTTAAATTACTAAAAAAAATTTCAAGATGTGTCCCGGACCCCCTTAAATTATTTTTAGGTTAGTTGCATGCTTTTGTAATTAAATTGTATTTATGTTAGTTGTATATTTTTTGTATACGCTTAAAGTTTTAAGTACATCGTTTTTTAAGTAGTTTTTTTTAAACCTGTTTTCGACCGATTATTTTAAACGATTCGTTTTATTTTCTTAGTATTTGATGAATTTAAAATTAAACATTGTTAATTAATCGATCTGGTCATGATGAATCTGAGAAAATTTTGTTGACAAATTCTTGAAATATTACATAAATTAAGAAAGATATTCTTTAGTGCCTATAAAGTTTAAACGCTCAATGACTGTTTTCAGTAATCATATTTAAAAAAAAATAAATAAAAAAAATCCTTTGTTTCAGTAAAAAAATATTATGCCGGCGTCCTGGCATAGGGGTAGCGCGTCTTCCCCGTGATCTGGGCGTCCCGGGTTCGAGTCCCGGTTTGGGCATGGTTGTTCTTCTGTTGTTCTATCTGTGAGATGTGTGAATGTGCCCTCCTGTAAAAAGGGGTTGTGCAAGCGAATGAGTGATGCGTGAGTGGCAAAGTCGTACTCTTGGCCCTAGTTGGCGCTGCTATAAAAAATAAGAGACGTCCCCCTCAGGCTTAAATCGCTGTCTTCGTAACAGTGGGCTTGTCAGTGGCAAGTGCCATAAGAAAAAAACAAACAAACAACAAAAAAATATTATTATATTAATTGCAGATTAATCCTTTCCACTTTAATTTAAAGTATAAATTTTACGGGAGCTAACAGAAAATTAGAGAGATACATATTACGTTATGACTGAAGGCGTTTATAATATTATGAGTGAATTATATGACTATCAAAATTTGAAGTTTTAAAATATTTTGATGAAGAAGCTATTAAAGTAGGAATTGCATAAAATATTTAATTATTAAAATTTTAACAAACATTAAGATTGGCGAACCGGCTGGTCGTCAAAGGCGGCTAGTAATATATAAATCTACTAAAAATTACATTGAATATTGAATTTAAATAGAAAAAGTGGTCTTAGAATAATTTAGCTATTCTTGCCAAAATATTTTACTGTCTATACTGGTATTTGCATTTTTAACCGTATTTCCTATAAATCGTATAATATAGATACTATTGGTTTCTTCACATATTTTAATGTTTTTTTTAATAGGGAAAGATTCAACATATGAAGCAAACAGTTATAAGAAGATTTCCTAAAAATGGTTGTTATTAAAAATTAATTTAAAAATAAACATAACTACAGGTTAAGCACGTTTTATTCTGTTTGACTAAATTGCATTGAAAATTCAAAATTTTGAAAGACATGAATTTGAGTGAAAATGAATTCTAATTTACAATAACAAATTAATTTTATCTATAAAAAATTACATTCCTTTATTTTCAAAAGTGTTAAGACAATGTAATTTTAAAAATAAAATACAATTTGTTTGAAAAGAAAATATTTTCTTAGACAGACACAGGATTACGTTTTTCTTTTTTTTAAGTCAATCTCTAAGATAATAACAACTTACGGAATTCCATACAAGAGAGATATGTCGAAAGTAATAAAGATATCAGAAAAATCTTGAGCAAGGCTTAAGATGTCCGTTAGAAAAATGTGATAACAATTACATTGAACAATGAATCACGGTCCCCAAGGATTACGATTTAGAGCCAGCACAAATCCCACGAAAAATAAAGGAAACGATCCTAGTAAGAGAAATTAAAAGAAAAAGTATCTTATAAAATTATACTGAAAGTAAGAACAAACATTAAACAGGAAATGAAAGTTCCATCATTTGTAAAAAAGGTAGAAACAAATATAAGTCAATATTTCCAAACAATAATAAGATAGAGAAAATATATAATTCAATTAACGCTACGGCTGTCAAACAATAATCAAATGTGACGATAACGACTGTCTAACAATTATGAATTGCCTTATTTCGCCCAAGAGCCAGCAGGAGGCTACCAGTGTGCCTACAAGATCGCTTAAAATAGAAAGGGCACTGATGCAACTGGTGGCCTTGCAGCACTGCGGTGAGTAATATTAAAATAATATAAAATTTAGAACCGAAAAATAAAAATAATAAACATTTCTTTTTCAGAATAATTAATATGAATGTGTATGTTTTGGCATTTTACAGCCCAGACTGTTTTATATAGATCAACCAAAACTCACCGCAGATATACTTGGGATAATGTGAATGTGTACTTAGAGGTGTTTATTTTGAATTTTAATTAATCAAAAAATAAAGCAAAATTGAGGCATTTCCCCCCTATAACTCCCAAATATGTAAATAATTTTTATATATTTTAAAATTAAAAAAGGTAGTTTTAATGGTACAGTTTTACACGTCGAGTAATCCTTTCCTAAATTCATTCTTAACCTTTTTTTTGCCTTAAAGTTGAAATCGTTTTTCTTTGTTTTATGAAGTATTTAATTGCGAGATTTTCCTTCATTGTTAAAAACTAAACAAAGATTCTCATTGATATATGCGTAATTTATATGTGAAAAGTGAAGTTACAATACCATGAAAATTAGATGAATAGGACCAATAGTTCTAATAGTTAGTCCTATTATGCATCGGAACTAGTCTCCGTTAAAAAAAGGCTCATGTATGTAATGAAAAGAACACATATTCATATTAAAAAAATGTGGCTTTAATGTGACAACTGTATGCTTAAAAATCGTTTGTTGAGGATATTTTAAAGCTATACTTAAGAGATTTGATTATACTTAAATACAATTTGGCGTGTCCGCGGTGGATCAGATGTTCACGAAAGGCGGTTAGTAAGTAATATGAAATAATAAACTTTAAACAGAAAAATTGAAATAAAAAAATTAAGAAAATAAACGCTTATAAAAGTAAATTCTAACAGAAAATTGTATAATAATAACCTACAATTTAGCAACAAACTATAATTTAAATGCACCGATTTTCTATAGTTATTTTAAATTAAATTCAGCCTCTTGAAGCATCCATTAGATTAAAAAAATAGAGTTTATATAGAGAAAAGTCTAAATATTTCAAACCTACCTCAGCTACTAAAAAATTGCTTTATATTTCAATATATTCATAATTTGAGTGTATGCCTATTATACAACACATGCTTCTAACTAATGATATACGTCATTAGTTAGAAGCCCCAAATAATATGTAAAGAAACCCATTCTGCATCCAATTTATTCTAAGAAAAGGAAGAAATATACGCTAGTAAATTGTATGCACATTATTAAAATTTTATATAATAAACAGATAAGATGGTATAAATTTTAAAATTACGTCAGAACTCAAACGTTTTAGGATTCGCCTCCTTCCTCAAAATATTATAAATGGTCTAGAAATGACATTATCAAATTCTATTTACACTTTTATCTTTAATAAACTTTAAAGGAAGGAAAATTCATAACATATAAATTCGGTTATCGAATTAAATCGTATAATCTTTTATGGATGGATCAAGAGTTGATATGTTGCATGCCCGCAATGTGCTAAAATCTCATTTATGCTTGATGCCCCATAAACACCGTCCAAACTCTGAAAAACAGTCAGACCAAAATGTTCAAAGAACAGTACCTGAATGACACATAGTTTTCGAGAAAAATATGAAAACAAAGCATGACGTCACATCCGGTGCAAAGAAAAAACACTTTATTTGGCATATCAACATCCCTAATTGCAAACTACAAAGGCAGATGTTCAAAGTGTCCCCCCTGCATATCGAGGCAGGCTTGAGTGCGCCGTGCAATGGGTGCCTACACAGATCGCAGCAACGCAGTGTCCACCGAAGTGCAAGCAGCATGTAGACGAGCAATTAAGTCCGTTTAAAGAATCTGTTCCGCAGTTGTAGACGAGCAATTAAGTCCGTTTAAAGAATCTGTTCCGCAGTTGTAGACGAGCAATTAAGTCCGTTTAAAGAATCTGTTCCGCAGTTGTAGACGAGCAATTAAGTCCGTTTAAAGAATCCGTTCCGCAGCTGTAGACGAGAAATTAAGTCAGTATGTCCCGATACAACAATTCCTTGAGATGGCCCCATACGAAAAAATTCAACGGTGTAAGATCTGGTGATCATGATGCTCACAGTAACGGACCTCCAATACCTATCCAGCGCCAGGATATTCCGAAGGAATATCCTGGCGCTGGAACATAGAATACAGGAACATAGAAATGTGCTGGATCCCCATCGAGTTTGGACCAGAGCCCTTGTATTGCCACTAAGAGTATGTCATCGAGAAAATCGGGTAACACATCACAGAGAAATATCAAATATGAATGTCCCGCTAGCCGTTCAGACAATAAATATGCTCCAAGCAGACGTTCTCCGAGTATGCCGGGGCACAAATTTATAAACCAGGGCTCCTGATGTTTCTGAGGGTGGATTGAATTGGGACCACATATGGCTGTTGTGATGGTTGAATACCCCATCACGGAAGAAACATGATTCATCAGTCCACAAGATATGAGGAATGAAACTGTCTGTCTTACTTGCCGCTTATCTGTCTTACGTTGCCGTACAAAAGACCATGCGTTTCTGAACTCATCAGTTTTAGACTTTGCACGGTAATTTACCGAAATGAGTATACCTTCTCTGACATTAAGAGCTGTGCACAGTATTTCTATTGGAATTCAACTCACTGGCTAGAGCGCACGTGCTTACCCTCAGCAGTATTGCATATTTCTGTGATATCATCAGGGCGCCATGCGGTTTTCGAACATAGCGACGTCAGGCTGTCGGGCGGACTTTTTCTGTACTTTGCAATCTATCATCCAGCCTGCGAATGGCTTTGGCAACGGGAAGACGTGGTGGATATCGACGGGCATACTCTCTAACAGTTCGTAAGGCATTGGCTGTAGATCAAATACATGTTTCAATAATCACGAATGGAATAGATGATAATCATGTGAAGAATACTGATTGCTGCAAGATGCAACCTTTTGAATATGAGTTAAACGACGGCTTCACGTCATATCACGACGCGCACATGGATGACGTGAGATGCAAGCCAAACATTTTGAATATCATAGTCTGTAAAAATAGTAATAGTGCTGTTGATTTGTCCACTACAGTGTTTTCCCTTGCACCGGATGTGACGTCTTAATTGGTTTTTCGTATTTTTCTAAAAAAACCATGAGTCGTACAGGTACAATTCTTTGGGAATTTTTTATGCACTCTTAACGAGGAATCCGGCTGTGTAGTATTTGGGCTGTATTTATGGGACACCCTATATTTTATTAAATAGTACCATTAATGTGTTTTTTTTGTAATATGAATAATTTATCTATTTTAATTATTCAACTGATAAGCAAGATATTCAAGCGAGTCAAATAACAAGAATTGAACTGAAAAGTCTTCAAACATTTCAATATCTCTGTCTTAACTGGACAGGAAAGCTGAATATAGCATTCTGAAAATTTTGGGAAAAGTATTAAGCTATCCTTGCATCTGTGCCTAAGATATTTTGAAGGCATAACAAAAGTACCAAAGCATTGTGCAGCTTTTTTTTCTTATAATGGAACAGTTCAACGTTCAGATCTGAAAGGTGACCCAAATCACTTAGGAATGTGAATCAAGGTCTTTCGCTTAACCCATTACATTAGTTCTCATATCTTCGGAAGCAAGAAAGACAGAACGTGCCCCAAAGTTTAAAAATCCTTTAAGTTCCGCGAAAAACCACTTGGTGGAGACGATAAGATTCCCACAAAACGAGTAGATAAGTCAAAAGTCTTTTAAAAGTCCTTATCGTAACTTCCTTCCCGCTGAAAAATAATGAAGTAAAAAGTCGTGAAACCAACTAACTGCACTTTAAATTGAGAACCGAAGACCTTTTCTTTCTATTTTTTTGCTTTCGTTCGACAACCTTAATACAATGGAAGCCTTCTGGACTGGAGATACTGACTTAGCATCTGACGTTTTAACATCTCAAGTTCTTTATTCGACTTTACGGCACAGGATACGAGGATGTGATTTTACGATGCCTTTGAGACGGTTTTTTTTCAATTATTTTTTGGGTCTTCTTTTCTTAACTTTAATCAGGGTGTCAGGAAAGTTGTTTTCCGTTCTTTTTATTCTTTTACACTTTTATAGTTAAATAATTATCACTTTATACTTAGAAAGGAAATTGTTTTCTTTTGGAACGAAAATACAAACGATAATTTCGTGAGTGAATTATTTATTCAATATTTAATAATGTTAAATAGGGAAAACTGTTATATTAACTAAAACAATTATCATTTTCATGATTTAGAAATAATATAGAACAGAAATATAGCAAAAAAAAACAACAAAAAAAACGAACAACATATATATCATTTTCTTAAACATCCTGCTCGAACATCAAAATTATGTTGGAGGTCGAGATAATTTTCGAAACTCTAAAACTATTTTATATGTATAATGAAAATTGTTTTTATTTTAAATTTTAATTATGTTCCTTTTTTTTTTGGTTTTAATTCAAAATTTATTAGCACAAATATTATAAAATATTTCAATGAATATTTTTAAAGATTTACTACTTATTGATACCAGTGTTGTGGAGCCAAAATTTAATCAAATTTATCCAGTAATATATAATTAAATTATTAAAATTTTAAAATTGCTAAATGTCATCAAGAATACACGAATATCAAAAGTTTTAAAACTAAGATATTGGAGAGACAGTAAAAATTATTTATAAGTTTACAAATTTCAGGAAACATGAAATAAAGTTAAACGGAGGTCTGTTGAAAATGAAAGCGAATTCGTAAGCTATTAAGATTATAATGCAATTATAATAGACTAGTATATTAAGTTTGCAATACAACTCTGTACATAAACAAAATTGAATATCGACAAATTCTTATTTATTTCAATATAATTTGTTTAATAGCAAGTAATAAAACTAATTTTGCATTCTTTTCCCCACTTATTAGCTTAAATGATGAATGTAAAATAAAAACATAGTAAAATCATTAGATATAAAGTAAATATTTTAATTTTATTTTTATTTATTATCATGACACTTTTTGAAGAAAAGAAATTATTAATCTTAGACCTTGAATTGAATTTTTCTCTAAAAAGCTTTGAAAAGTGCTATATTTCGCTTCGACAGTTACTGCAATTCCGAAATATCATCGTATAAGAAAGATAATGTGATTTAATATCCCGTTCTCCAAATTTTCATGCCAAACCAACATTGAACCTCTTTAATTGTAATTTTCAGTGATTAATTCAAGATGAATTTCTAAGTGATAGATTAAAGATGAAAGACTAATCTTTTTTCTCTTTTCAAAATATATCTTGTTTTATACAATCAAAACTATTAATGTCATTATTGACTTAATGATTCATTAGTTGATATGAGTTGAAGATTAAAGTGTGAAATGAAGTAATGCGAGAACAATTTTTTTAACTATCAGATAACTTATATTCTAAGAGTCAGTAAATTCGCCTTTTTATATTAGATGCTCATTTTATTATTATAATCAATTATCTATGATTTACAATTATAAATATTAAACCGTCGACTTCGTCTGCTTTAAACCCTAATAAACCTTTAGGTGCGTATCCTTGTAAGAAATAGCAAGACAGAGCTGAATTTTTATCTTTCAGCCACTTATTATTGCAGGTAATTTTACACAAATGTTCCTGCGAATAATTTTATACTTTGTAGAAATGTCATATCTTTTAAAAATATTCTACATTTTATTATCGCATGAAATATTGGTAAACTAATTCTCTTAACATTTTTGAATTTAGGAAGTAACATATTCTCAGCTTACTCCAACACAATTTACAAATATTATCATAATTAATTTTTATACTTTAAGGATATGATTTCAAAACTCATAAAAGAATTTTAAAAAATATTTCTAGTTATTCTTTTATTCTAACATGCTATTTTGTAGAAATAATTATAAAATATCAAATATAAATAAAACTATTCTACATGGGCAAATATTCACTCTTAGTAATTATCAATGAAAAATATTATATTTACTCTTGATAATTATCAATGAAAAATATATTTACGCTTGATAATTATCAACAAAAAATATCATACTGATTCTTGATATTATCAATGGAAAGTATTATATTCACTGTTGATAACTATCAATGAAAAATATTAAATTTACTTTTGATGATTATCAATGGAAAACATTATATTCACTCTTGATAATTATCAATGGAAAACATTATATTCACTCTTGATAATTATCAATGGAAAACATTATATTCACTCTTGATAATTATCAATGGAGAACATTATATTCACTCTTGATAATTATCAATGGAGAACATTATATTCACTCTTGATAATTATCAATGGAAAATATTACATTCACTCCTGATGATTATCAATAATAATTTGCTAAACGTCTAAAAATTCTCTTCTAATTGATTATTTTTCTGTAATGAAATTATATCTTTATATTTGTTTCTAATATCCAGCTCTTAAAATTTATATCTGATTAATTTATTGTAACTTTAGTTTCTTTTTTTGAAAAAAAAATTCTCAAATGGTATGAATGAGGAAAAAAAAACCCTTTAAAATATAGATCAACATTTCATTGGCAACCACCAAAGTATGGCTAACAAACTATTTTCTGAAACCTCATTTTAATACACGATTCAGTGAAATCAAATTTCAAAAGAATTTCTCGTTTTAAAGCAATTTTAATATTTAATTTTTAAAGCCATCCAATGCTTCAAATTAATAACGTTAATGAAGAGAATATCAATAAATCTGAAACATACGCTGCTCACTTTTTATTTAAATTAAGCGATTAAAAGCACCTTAGTCGGTTAACATTCTGTAGAATTCTAAGGAAATACAGGTAGAACGAAATCATCCATTTAGTAATTAAATGGAAATGTAATAAGGATGTTTATGAGTTTAAAGTAATGTAAATCTTCGAAATCGAGATTCTCTTTTAAAAAAAATAGTTTTTCCGTTTTATATTTACGTGATTTAGAGGAATAATTAAATTTTCTGAAGTGTGCAATTCTCCTGAGAAATTACTATAATATAAACATAGATTTAATAAATGTAGATTATCTTAGAAATCCAGAATAAGTTATTTATTGCATGAAATGATGGATTGTTTCTGCTTAATAATAAGAAAAGAAGTAATGATCGAATCCAAAAGCTCGCATATTATAGCTAATAAATATTTTGACTTCAGATCTCGTTTTTAATTTATCTATATTTTGTTTAATGAAAGCCTATGTATTTTTGAAGCTAAATCGATTGAACTGTTAGAATCCTATTTTTTTAATCACAGAAGAAATTAGATCAAAATAAAAATATTTATAAAGGCAATTTTTTAAAGCTCTTTCACTGGACATAAATAGTTTAATATTGCTAAAGATAGCATTTTGAAAACACTTTTTCCTTCATTCATTGATAGGCTATGGTTTTAAAACTACAAAGCACTAGCATATTCTTGATTAGTAAATTATTTTAAATTTTTTGTACTCATTTATCAGTTATTCATTTCATTGAATTAAATTTTGATTCCATAATTGGTTTGATAAGTATTTACTTAGAGAGCTATAAAATTCATAATGATGAGTCACAAATTAAAATCTAAAAAAATATTTAGATATTTAATTTTACTATGATAATAAAATTCTTTCTGAAAATGGTTTTTATGTAACACGATTCTATTAATTCGATTGCTGTTTGCTCTGCGTAAATTTTGCAATCTATTTTAAATTAACTCCCCGGTGAGCAAGAGTTTTGAAAATGAAACGTAGTTCAGAATTGAATGACAATGTAATGTTAACTCACTTTCTTATGAGTCTGTTTATTTGTCTATTCGGCATAAATTTTGCAATCGCTTAAAAGCTTTTATAGCTAACAGATAACGCCAAGCCATGAAAAGTGGGTAGCTCATCGGGAAGTTAGTTTAAAATTTATTGTAATTTCCGGAACACAAGACTAAAAAACAGAAAATTATTATTTCAATAAAAAAAAAAAAAATAAGATACTACGTTTTTAAAGTGGACTAAAAAAATACAAAAATATTCTCTTAGCCCCATACAAATTTTTAACCCTATACAGATTTTCAAGTCAATCTATCTATATAAGAATTTGTATGGGCCTAAAAGGAATTATTTTGTACTTTTCAGTTCGTTTTAAAACGTGGAATATATTAAAAACTTTTTTATTGAAATTAATTTTTTATTTAATTAGTTTAATTTTTTACATTTAACATTTGTAGTTATTGTAAAAAGAAGCATTTTTCCCCCGAAAATAAGATATTAAACTCAGAATTCCACCGATTAACTGTTATTTAAGCTGTATATGCGGACAAAATGGCTTTAAGCTTTTGGTAAAACTCAGATCCTTAGATAGAGTGAAATCGAGGTTTGAGACGGGACTGCTCAGATGATTTAGTCATCGAATCTGGGATAAATTTTTTTGCGATCGTCTCAAAATCATCAGTATGCATCGTGTAAATGAGAAATTAATTTAATCAACAATTTTATTCTCTTAGAAGAAAGCAAATTTAAACAAAAATTGAGTAATCAGAATAATTAAATCAAGAAATCCGAATGTAATAACCCTAGGCGAAATAAGTAAGCTTCATTGGTTTGTTCTGAGAAAAGTAAATTTAAAGATTAAAATAATACTCTTTAATTACGATTTTTTTCTTCTATTTGTATTAAAAGTTCTTAGTAATATAATAATTAAATGAACTTTCAATTTATTAAAATGCAGTTTTTGCTCATATGAAACAATTGTGATAAAATATAAAAATTAAAATAAACGAATAACTATGTTCTTAAATCAAATATTTGTTGATGTCTAGACATATTTCTTTTAGACTTGTGTTTCATTAGTTATTTTTCTAGAATAATTAAACATTAAAAAAAATTTAAATCAGAAATATAGCATTTCTGTTTTTCAATGAACTGTTCAACATATATTATATTCAATATCCAAAAAACAAATTATTAATGGATATTTACTGAATAATTTATTTTATTGATATATTGCAGTTAAAAAATATTACTTTATTTTTTTATATTTTATTAAATTTGGACATAACGATGGAATTTCCTGAAAATAAACAATTTTTTATGAGACTAGTTGGTTTAAATATGTTATAATGAGAGATATTTTGAAGTTTCATGTATGCTGTTTATAAAATAGTCAATCAACTTATAAGTATCTAAGTATATAAGAGTTTTTCTTTAAAGAATCATGAGTAGTTAGAAAAACGCTGTATTCATAAATTTTGAAATTATGATAGAAATTTAAGTTTAAAGATATATAAAGCATTCTTAAATATATTTCTTGTAGTCATTTCAACAAAAATTCCCGATAATCGTAGATTTTTACTACACATTTATTTTAAAAGTATACATTTTTAAAAGTACAAGGATTTCTCAAAAACATATATCTTGTTTTTATATTATTATTATGAGTATTGATAGAATTTTCCGACATGAAAATTTGATTTGATAAATTTGAGAATAATATATATTGTTTTATATAAATTGTTTTCATATAAATTGTCATATAAATGGTTTTCATATAAATTGTCATATAAATTGTTTTAAAATGTATTCCAAAGTAGATCTGTGGAAAATAATGTACTGAAATCATACCAATTTAAATAAATTATTATGAGCTTGGTTTATTTTGCCATTTAATAATTATTATATAATACGTGTAAAATTATCATTAAAGAAACATACAAATAATTAATTAAAAAGGATTTATAAACCTTTGAAGAAATTTTAGAGACAAGATACGATCATTTAAGAATAAAATATAACAATTATATAATGCAAACAAACAATATATATTGTTTAATTATAATAAATTATATGTATAATTTATTATATATAAACAATAATATTATATATGCACATTAATATTATGTATAATAAATTATATGTAAACAATAATGAAAGAATAAGAGAAGTAAAGAATAATTGTGTCATTTATGTATAGATGTATTTATGAAAAAAATGGATTTACAAATAACAGTGCAAAAATTTAACCAAGTAGCAACACATTTTCATATTCTTCTTTGGTTCTTTTTCTAGTTAAAGTGCATTAAATGAATAGCTTTGTTTCAAATGAGAAATGTATTAGTTTCGATTAACTGCAAAGGAAAATTATAATAAAACCCTCCAAAGGTATAAAGAAATAGAATTTAGCTTTTGTGTCATCAAAGAAGGAATTTTGTATATAAAGATAACAAAATTTGTAGCTAATATTATCAATAGCAAACAAGTAGCTAATATTATCTTTTATTTTTACTATATATCATAAAAGACGGCATTCTAATTGTTTGCATTTTTTCTTACGAGAAGATAATATAAGATTTCTCAGAATAATAAATAACAAGTTGCTTTTGCATTATGTAAGAAAAAACGTCATTAATTTTTGATTATATTAATTAAATTAACTACTTTTCATATGGCGCATCTTTTTTCTGGAAACCTTGTCAAAATGGTACAAAAGGAAAATAACCTTTAATAATAGAATAATAACTAAATAATAATAATTGCGATTTTCTTTCAGTAAAACAATTTTTCAATAAAAGACAGTATCTCTGTATTCAGGCGTGCAGAACTAAAACTAAAAATACATTGTTTCTAATCACTTAAATTAGTTATTATGTATAGTTGAAAAACGAAAAATAGCATTTTGTATGTTCCAGAATAGGATGGATCAATGCAGTTAAAATTAGTTCTCCGAATCACTTGACAATAATTGAGTAGGAGAGCCAAAGATAGATCTGAAAGGGGATGATCTTAAGAGGATGTTGCTCGAAGGCAAAGAGCGTTTTGAAACTTTCTGAAGTGATTAAGATTTCGTAATCACTGTTGATAGCGATGTCACATGATATTAAATGCACTACAAATATTAAAATAATATAGGAATATCTATGCTGTTTGTAAGTGAATCTGTAATAGTAATTGTCATGCCAACTCTATAAAAATTTCTAGAGTTGCAACAAATTTACCTCAG
This sequence comes from Argiope bruennichi, assembly GCF_947563725.1. NCBI lineage: Eukaryota > Metazoa > Arthropoda > Arachnida > Araneae > Araneidae > Argiope > Argiope bruennichi. Next base: position 75,310,574 of record NC_079154.1, on the reverse strand, counting down.
ATAACCAAAATATATGCACATACTGACACAGATAAACTGATAGTTGATTTCTGCAAAAAAAAAATACGTTTTTGGGCTCAATAATGCTGGGATTAAGTCTTTACGTTGCTAAATCGTGACTAGGTATATAAAGAAATTGTCCGTCTTTTTATAGATTAAAGTATCTTGAGGTCCATAACATTGAAGAAAAGGTCCATAACAGGTCCATATCTTGAGGTCCATAACATTGAAGAATAGTCAATGTATATAAATCACTCCATGTTTCTTTTAAAAGGGATGAAATTGCGCAACAGTGATGGTTTGATGAAATTTCGCATCACAGATGGTTTTGAATCTCCTATAAATGAGTGAACCTTAGAAGAAAATTCTCTTTTTAATGACGAATAACACGAGAACAGCGTTCCGCTTGCAATAATTAAAGAAAGACAGCACTTTCTGAATATTATAGTCAGTGATATCTCCGGGAGTAAATCTTAAGTAATATTTTGTATGTGGTCTAAGAAGGACAATATACTTTTCCAAGAATTTTCAGATGTAAAATCCTTGCTAATGGAAAATTGCTCTTTGCAATCCGATACTGTGATAATTAAAATTATTTTCAGCATTGGAAGTCTGTTCGGATTTATAAACTTAATTGGACTTTCCTTGTCAATTAGATTATTCTAGAAATTCCAAATGCCTATTTTGTTCTTTTTTTATGCCCTAATGAAATATATATTCTTATATATTATTCTATGGTTCTCAAGTATATGATTTTTCACGATTTGATTCGTAATGTGTAAAGCGATAAAAATTCAGATCGATTTTGTATTTGTCTTTTGATATAATATCATTGAAAAGCAGATTTAGTTCAAACGATTTTACTTTGACTTTATTTCATCCTTCTGAAACTATAAAGCTATTTCTTACTCGAATTTTGAATTATTACTTTTTTATACAGAAATTAAAACTGAATTTTTACTCCCAGTCAAATGAAACTTTCAGAATTGTTTCGAATTTTCATATGTATTAGGAATAATCTTGTGACATTTTCTTTAAACTTAAGTAAATATTAAATATTTTAACTAAAAAAAAACTAATATTTCTACTTGTATCGCTATTGTTTTTTCTTCGTTTTAGAAAGCATTACAACCAAGAACAACGATACGCAAATACATTTCATTTACCGTCAGAATTTCGGCAACAATAATACTTTTGGACATTATCTAACCATTGGGAATAAGTAGCAATAGTGAGTTCAATTAATGGATTAATATGAATGTTTAAGATTTTATTTATTACATATTTTGATTTAATTTAATTTATTACACATTTTGATTTAATTTATTACATATTTTAATTAATCTGTTCTCGTCTGTGCATAACCTTTAATTACTGAATTAAGATTAGTTATTACGCACTAACGGCGAATTGAAAAGTTGAATAAATAATATAAACCTAATATTGAAGTCCCAACTTACAGACCCAGAATATTCTAATATTCGGATCGCACTTTAATGTATTCTGAGTGCTTAAATATTTGCCAGTACCTGTTGAAGGAAATGATTTATTATTGTAAATAAATATTGATAAATCAACAGTGTCTCAAATTTTAACGCCTTAAACAATATTGAACAATAAATTGCTTATCAAATTTTTTCAATTTATTTTTGTGATTAAATTTTATCAACTCATGACTGCATGGAGTTTCAAAATATTTTAAGATGATGGTTTTTAAAGAAGTTTATGTTTTTAAGGTTGCAAAACCTTGATGTTTATTGAAAACAATAAAAAGTGTACTTAACGATTTCCAATTTTGGATATATTAATAGATAAAATGTCCATATCCATGCTAAAGGCACTTTTCCAATGAACATCTAAAATGAATTGCCTTTTTATTCAAATTAGGGCAGGTAGTTTAATAATTGAATTTTAAAATATATTTAATATCTTCATATTTTTTTTATCCTTTTTCTAAATTTTAATCATTTTACATGTTCATTAGAAAACAATCTAATTTCTAATTTTTTCTTCATCACCGAAAAATAATAAAATTCATCGAAAACTTTTCTTCTCAACTAACACTTTCCATCTGATCTAATATAAAGATTAGTTTCAGTTACAGAAACTTTGCAGTAAAAAAGAGTTAGTACCATCTAAAGTGATTTTATATTTAATCTCTCGGTATCTGGTCTAGATCAGAGATACACTTCTAGACAGCCTTTCTTCAAGCAAGGTTAGTTTTTACACGCTCCCGACAAGTTGGATGAGTTCCAGCTGTCGACATCGAGACCTTGAAAATTTTCTGGTTCTGATTTTTGGATGTACATCTGATCGTGACAGATTTAGTAGATGCTCTCAATGTTTGCTCTTTCTTCTCCGGTGATCAATAGCCCGTCTCCATTAGCAGCGGCGCAAGTCTTTGGAAAACGGGAAATCGAAGACAAATTCTTCAACATTGCACCCGAAGAGAGATAAGAAAAATAAGTGAAAGAAGATAACAGAAAAATAAACAAGCACAAATAATCAACAGCGTACCAACACCTTCTTTAGAGGCTCAAAGTTTTTAGTTTAGTGTAGATTTCATCCTTTCTTTACTATTTTTGGGAGGTTGGATTAGTTAGTTCTTAGTAGATCCTTTTTGCTACTTTTTGTGAGCATTATTTTTTCAGATTTTGTTTGTTTGGTTTCTTTATTGTACGAAAACAAAAAGGTCAGATGCGCTGAGGATTATTGATGGGGCAATCCATGTTTTCGGCTTTTTATGATATATTATCATTTTTGTTATATTTTCCGATAAGGAAAACAAATGGTCAAAAAGCGATTTAGAATTGCATCATAATCTTACTGAAATACAAAACACATTTTAAATTACATTGTAATTACTTCCACTTATTTCAGTTATTGAAATTTAAAAGAAAATGTATTTCAAAAATTAATATATTACTGAGATATAGTAAACGAAATAATTAATAATGTGTGTCATTATTAAATCATATTTTTGCTAACCAACGTTGAAACATAAACTATCCCGCATGATGAAATGCATATTGATGTTTTATCTTAAATATCATTTTGTATAAATTTTTTGATTCTTCTAAATATATCTTCTTATTATTCTGTATTTATTTATATTAGTCATATATATATATAATTAGTCATATCACTTTTTCTACTATTTCCTATGCATTGTAAAATGCATAGTTTAAAAATTTAAAATTATTTGCTTTTAGTGCTGGAATATTTCAGAACTTTGTCAACCTTTTAGATAAAATCCGTCTCGAATGCATTTAATTTACCCCTCCCTTAGTCATTGGCGATTTGTTAGATTACATATTCATATTTTGCATTCGTGCTTGAAGTGGTAAGGATTTTACGTTGGTTAGATATCGCACGTGACATTCAAATATTGAGAATAAACATGTAAATGAGAACGAATGTTTTATCAGATAGTTCTGGCATCAAGTGTTGTTCGATATTAAATATAAATCCGAATTTCCATCTCGCATTTAGTTGGCCTATTATTCCTAATACTTTTCCATTATTATTACGTAATTTAATATGAAAAATAATTGTTAGAATTATATGCTCATTTCTTACTCCTTTAATTATGTAGTTAATTCTTTACTCTACAAAATGCTATTGACTCTTATTATGCAAGTATCATAGTGGAGAAAAATTCTTGTGCTGACAATTACGTCACTCAGACTCCTGACTTTGAGTCTAAAATTACTGTGTGAATAGAAGGGAATGTGCAACTGGGTCTTTCGTCTATAATAGACTTTTGTTACCTTTAGTGTGTCTTTTAATGAGAGTTGCTGTTAATTAATGCTTTTTTTACTAAATTTTAGTTATTCTGTTGCGATTCAACAATTTGAATGTTACTATGCCTGTTTCAAAATTGTGAAAAGTTCTTGTGCTAAAAATAACATCATTCAGACTTAATTCAGAGTCTAACATTAATGCATGAATAAAGAGGGGGGGGCATGAAACTCGGCCTTTTGAATTTTACAATCTTTTGTAACATTTAGTGTGTATTTAATGTATATTGCTGTAAATAAATGCCTTCTTTACTAAATTACGATAGTTATTGCATTGCTCTAAAATAGTTTGAATGATACTAAGTTTGTATTAGAAAACTTCTTAGGCTGAGAATTACGTCACCCAGTCTTTGGGCCTGATATTACTGTGTGAATAAAAGGAAATATGTAATTCTGTCTTTTGTCCGTATAAATACCTTTTGTAACATTTAGCGTGTCAGTTAATGTATATCAACAATTTAGCTGAATGTAGTTGATTGAGGCAAAATAGATAAGTAAAAAGGCAAATTTCTTTGAAATATTTGAATGGTTGTTTGCGATCCTTGCGAGTATTTTAAAATTTTCTTTCCAAATTTCACAATTGATATTATAAAATACGATGTCTTTAAAGAAATTGATTTCCAAGAAATTGTAACGAATTTTAGTATATTATAAAAATAGAAACCATCAATGAATACGTTTATATATTTAAAAGAAAACTTTTTTATATAAAGGACGAATTTCTTTGAAATATACGAATGGTTGTCTGAAAGCGATGTGACTGACACTAAATTTTCTTTCCAAATTTCACAATTCCTTTCATAAAATTTGATGTATTGGAAGAGAATGACTTGCAAGAAATTGTAACGAATTTTAGTTATTTTGTAAAGTAGAAAACAACAATAAATATGTTTTTAATAATAAAAATTAAAAATTAGGTCTTATTTGATGATAAAGAAACGTTTTCATTGAATACCATCTCGCTTGAAATGTGTTTATATAATAACGCACATAACAAATGCATTGATTAGTAACTCAACGAACTTTGTTTTTCTTTTAAACATTAAATATAACTTGTTGCTCAACATTATCTTGAGCAAATTACGCTAACTATTACTCAACAGACTGCTGTTAAATTAACTAAATAAGCGAGAAGAGCATTACTGAATGTGAAACTTCATTTCAAAGACAGCTTCAAACTTATATCCAAACATATATTTGACAGATTCCAGCAATTAGTCTCCGGTAGAAAGGTACATGGAGCTTTCATTCCAAAATGTTGTTCCGCTATGAATCATATGTCAGAATATTATAAGCTTTGAAGATATTCTGCTAATGCGAAATCAGAACTTCCTGTTTCTCTAAGTAAGCTTATTATATATATTCTATGGGACTGTATTCATTTAAGCACTGCTATTTAATGCAAGCATGTATAGGAAATTTTGTATTGATGTTAAACAGAGCAAACTCTTGAAAATTGATTGAAATTTATGCAAAATATATGAAGATGCGAGTGCTTGAAAACGTAGTGAGTTTTGAGATTTAAATTAATAGAAAAATCAGAATAAACAGAATCTGCATTATATAAATAAATGGAATACTGTCATTGTTATGTGCAGAAATTATATAATGTAAAATTTGTTTAGGTTAATTCCATTTGTTTTCCTAACTGTAAGAGTCTAAACAGGCTTCAAAGCCAAAAATAGTACGAATCGCACTTGTACATTGTTCCTTGAACGTTATATTACTTAGCATTAGGTAATATCTATTATCTGGTTGATTAGATCTGAACACCCTGAAATTATTCACATTATGTGATAATATATTGTACACAATATACATGTAGTTTATTACATTATTGTATAATACAGTACATGTATCAATATTCAAATTATTGTATAATATTGTCAAATATTGAGTAATGCAATATCGTACAATATTGTGCAACAGGCTGCTCTCCCCAAGTTAGATAAATATATCACTATTTTTCAGATCCATCTGCATCTGTATTATCTTTGCATTAATTTGGAATGCAGAATGTAAAACTACTGTAAAAACTAAAGTTCACATTTATTGCATTTTATAAATTTGAATACGTCTTTTTGCTCTAATTTGCTTAGGGCAACAATGTGGCATCGGCCATTGCCTGTTTTATAGATTTTTATTCAGAAGTTGAAGATTATTAAATATTCAACAATATTATACATTATTGTATAATAGTGTTGTGTATTGAAGAATGCAATATCTTTAAATATTGTGCAACAGGCTGCGCTCTCCGTGTTAGTTAGATAAATATATCACTATTTTTCAGATCAATCTGCATTTGTATTATCTTTGCATTAATTTGGAATGCAGAATGTAAAACTACTATAAAAGCTACAATTGACATTTATTGCATTTTATAAATTTGAATATGTCGTTTTGCTCTAATTTGCTTAGGGCAACAATGTGGCATCGGCCATTGCCTGTTTTATAGATTTTTATTCAGAAGTTGAAGATTATTCAATATTAAAAAATATTATTCATTATTGTATAATAGTGTTGTGTATTGAAGAATGCAATATCGTTAAATATTGTGCAACAGGCTGCGCTCTCCGTGTTAGTTAGATAAATATATCACTATTTTTCAGATCAATCTGCATTTGTATTATCTCTGCATTAATTTGGAATGCAGAATGTAAAACTACTATAAAAGCTACAATTGACATTTATTGCATTTTATAAATTTGAATATGTCGTTTTGCTCTAATTTGCTTAGGGCAACAATGTGGCATCGGCCATTGCCTGTTTTATAGATTTTTATTCAGAAGTTGAAGATTATTCAATATTAAAAAATATTATTCATTATTGTATAATAGTGTTGTGTATTGAAGAATGCAATATCGTTAAATATTGTGCAACAGGCTGCGCTCTCCGTGTTAGTTAGATAAATATATCACTATTTTTCAGATCAATCTGCATTTGTATTATCTTTGCATTAATTTGGAATGCAGAATGTAAAACTACTATAAAAGCTACAATTGACATTTATTGCATTTTATAAATTTGAATATGTCGTTTTGCTCTAATTTGATTAGGGCAACAATGTGGCATCGGCCATTGCCTGTTTTATAGATTTTTATTCAGAAGTTGAAGATTATTCAATATTAAAAAATATTATACATTATTGTATAATAGTGTTGTGTATTGAAGAATGCAATATCGTTAAATATTGTGCAACAGGCTGCGCTCTCCGTGTTAGTTAGATAAATATATCACTATTTTTCAGATCAATCTGCATTTGTATTATCTTTGCATTAATTTGGAATGCAGAATGTAAAACTACTATAAAAGCTACAATTGACATTTATTGCATTTTATAAATTTGAATATGTCGTTTTGCTCTAATTTGATTAGGGCAACAATGTGGCATCGGCCATTGCCTGTTTTATAGATTTTTATTCAGAAGTTGAAGATTATTAAATATTCAACAATATTATACATTATTGTATAATAGTGTTGTGTATTGAAGAATGCAATATCGTTAAATATTGTGCAACAGGCTGCGCTCTCCGTGTTAGTTAGATAAATATATCACTATTTTTCAGATCAATCTGCATTTGTATTATCTTTGCATTAATTTGGAATGCAGAATGTAAAACTACTATAAAAGCTACAATTGACATTTATTGCATTTTATAAATTTGAATATGTCGTTTTGCTCTAATTTGCTTAGGGCAACAATGTGGCATCGGCCATTGCCTGTTTTATAGATTTTTATTCAGAAGTTGAAGATTATTCAATATTAAAAAATATTATTCATTATTGTATAATAGTGTTGTGTATTGAAGAATGCAATATCGTTAAATATTGTGCAACAGGCTGCGCTCTCCGTGTTAGTTAGATAAATATATCACTATTTTTCAGATCAATCTGCATTTGTATTATCTTTGCATTAATTTGGAATGCAGAATGTAAAACTACTATAAAAGCTACAATTGACATTTATTGCATTTTATAAATTTGAATATGTCGTTTTGCTCTAATTTGCTTAGGGCAACAATGTGGCATCGGCCATTGCCTGTTTTATAGATTTTTATTCAGAAGTTGAAGATTATTCAATATTAAAAAATATTATTCATTATTGTATAATAGTGTTGTGTATTGAAGAATGCAATATCGTTAAATATTGTGCAACAGGCTGCGCTCTCCGTGTTAGTTAGATAAATATATCACTATTTTTCAGATCAATCTGCATTTGTATTATCTTTGCATTAATTTGGAATGCAGAATGTAAAACTACTATAAAAGCTACAATTGACATTTATTGCATTTTATAAATTTGAATATGTCGTTTTGCTCTAATTTGCTTAGGGCAACAATGTGGCATCGGCCATTGCCTGTTTTATAGATTTTTATTCAGAAGTTGAAGATTATTAAATATTCAACAATATATACATTATTGTATAATAGTGTTGTGTATTGAAGAATGCAATATCGTTAAATATTGTGCAACAGGCTGCGCTCTCCGTGTTAGTTAGATAAATATATCACTATTTTTCAGATCAATCTGCATTTGTATTATCTTTGCATTAATTTGGAATGCAGAATGTAAAACTACTATAAAAGCTACAATTGACATTTATTGCATTTTATAAATTTGAATATGTCGTTTTGCTCTAATTTGCTTAGGGCAACAATGTGGCATCGGCCATTGCCTGTTTTATAGATTTTTATTCAGAAGTTGAAGATTATTCAATATTAAAAAATATTATTCATTATTGTATAATAGTGTTGTGTATTGAAGAATGCAATATCGTTAAATATTGTGCAACAGGCTGCGCTCTCCGTGTTAGTTAGATAAATATATCACTATTTTTCAGATCAATCTGCATTTGTATTATCTTTGCATTAATTTGGAATGCAAAATGTAAAACTACTATAAAAGCTACAATTGACATTTATTGCATTTTATAAATTTGAATATGTCGTTTTGCTCTAATTTGCTTAGGGCAACAATGTGGCATCGGCCATTGCCTGTTTTATAGATTTTTATTCAGAAGTTGAAGATTATTCAATATTAAAAAATATTATTCATTATTGTATAATAGTGTTGTGTATTGAAGAATGCAATATCGTTAAATATTGTGCAACAGGCTGCGCTCTCCGTGTTAGTTAGATAAATATATCACTATTTTTCAGATCAATCTGCATTTGTATTATCTTTGCATTAATTTGGAATGCAGAATGTAAAACTACTATAAAAGCTACAATTGACATTTATTGCATTTTATAAATTTGAATATGTCGTTTTGCTCTAATTTGCTTAGGGCAACAATGTGGCATCGGCCATTGCCTGTTTTATAGATTTTTATTCAGAAGTTGAAGATTATTCAATATTAAAAAATATTATTCATTATTGTATAATAGTGTTGTGTATTGAAGAATGCAATATCGTTAAATATTGTGCAACAGGCTGCGCTCTCCGTGTTAGTTAGATAAATATATCACTATTTTTCAGATCAATCTGCATTTGTATTATCTTTGCATTAATTTGGAATGCAGAATGTAAAACTACTATAAAAGCTACAATTGACATTTATTGCATTTTATAAATTTGAATATGTCGTTTTGCTCTAATTTGCTTAGGGCAACAATGTGGCATCGGCCATTGCCTGTTTTATAGATTTTTATTCAGAAGTTGAAGATTATTAAATATTCAACAATATATACATTATTGTATAATAGTGTTGTGTATTGAAGAATGCAATATCGTTAAATATTGTGCAACAGGCTGCGCTCTCCGTGTTAGTTAGATAAATATATCACTATTTTTCAGATCAATCTGCATTTGTATTATCTTTGCATTAATTTGGAATGCAGAATGTAAAACTACTATAAAAGCTACAATTGACATTTATTGCATTTTATAAATTTGAATATGTCGTTTTGCTCTAATTTGCTTAGGGCAACAATGTGGCATCGGCCATTGCCTGTTTTATAGATTTTTATTCAGAAGTTGAAGATTATTCAATATTAAAAAATATTATTCATTATTGTATAATAGTGTTGTGTATTGAAGAATGCAATATCGTTAAATATTGTGCAACAGGCTGCGCTCTCCGTGTTAGTTAGATAAATATATCACTATTTTTCAGATCAATCTGCATTTGTATTATCTTTGCATTAATTTGGAATGCAGAATGTAAAACTACTATAAAAGCTACAATTGACATTTATTGCATTTTATAAATTTGAATATGTCGTTTTGCTCTAATTTGCTTAGGGCAACAATGTGGCATCGGCCATTGCCTGTTTTATAGATTTTTATTCAGAAGTTGAAGATTATTCAATATTAAAAAATATTATTCATTATTGTATAATAGTGTTGTGTATTGAAGAATGCAATATCGTTAAATATTGTGCAACAGGCTGCGCTCTCCGTGTTAGTTAGATAAATATATCACTATTTTTCAGATCAATCTGCATTTGTATTATCTTTGCATTAATTTGGAATGCAGAATGTAAAACTACTATAAAAGCTACAATTGACATTTATTGCATTTTATAAATTTGAATATGTCGTTTTGCTCTAATTTGCTTAGGGCAACAATGTGGCATCGGCCATTGCCTGTTTTATAGATTTTTATTCAGAAGTTGAAGATTATTCAATATTAAAAAATATTATACATTATTGTATAATAGTGTTGTGTATTGAAGAATGCAATATCGTTAAATATTGTGCAACAGGCTGCGCTCTCCGTGTTAGTTAGATAAATATATCACTATTTTTCAGATCAATCTGCATTTGTATTATCTTTGCATTAATTTGGAATGCAGAATGTAAAACTACTATAAAAGCTACAATTGACATTTATTGCATTTTATAAATTTGAATATGTCGTTTTGCTCTAATTTGATTAGGGCAACAATGTGGCATCGGCCATTGCCTGTTTTATAGATTTTTATTCAGAAGTTGAAGATTATTAAATATTCAACAATATTATACATTATTGTATAATAGTGTTGTGTATTGAAGAATGCAATATCGTTAAATATTGTGCAACAGGCTGCGCTCTCCGTGTTAGTTAGATAAATATATCACTATTTTTCAGATCAATCTGCATTTGTATTATCTTTGCATTAATTTGGAATGCAGAATGTAAAACTACTATAAAAGCTACAATTGACATTTATTGCATTTTATAAATTTGAATATGTCGTTTTGCTCTAATTTGCTTAGGGCAACAATGTGGCATCGGCCATTGCCTGTTTTATAGATTTTTATTCAGAAGTTGAAGATTATTCAATATTAAAAAATATTATTCATTATTGTATAATAGTGTTGTGTATTGAAGAATGCAATATCGTTAAATATTGTGCAACAGGCTGCGCTCTCCGTGTTAGTTAGATAAATATATCACTATTTTTCAGATCAATCTGCATTTGTATTATCTTTGCATTAATTTGGAATGCAGAATGTAAAACTACTATAAAAGCTACAATTGACATTTATTGCATTTTATAAATTTGAATATGTCGTTTTGCTCTAATTTGCTTAGGGCAACAATGTGGCATCGGCCATTGCCTGTTTTATAGATTTTTATTCAGAAGTTGAAGATTATTCAATATTAAAAAATATTATTCATTATTGTATAATAGTGTTGTGTATTGAAGAATGCAATATCGTTAAATATTGTGCAACAGGCTGCGCTCTCCGTGTTAGTTAGATAAATATATCACTATTTTTCAGATCAATCTGCATTTGTATTATCTTTGCATTAATTTGGAATGCAGAATGTAAAACTACTATAAAAGCTACAATTGACATTTATTGCATTTTATAAATTTGAATATGTCGTTTTGCTCTAATTTGCTTAGGGCAACAATGTGGCATCGGCCATTGCCTGTTTTATAGATTTTTATTCAGAAGTTGAAGATTATTCAATATTAAAAAATATTATTCATTATTGTATAATAGTGTTGTATATTGAAGAATGCAATATCGTTAAATATTGTGCAACAGGCTGCGCTCTCCGTGTTAGTTAGATAAATATATCACTATTTTTCAGATAAATCTGCATCTATGTCATGTGTGTATTAATTTGGAATTCAAAATTTAAAACTTCTATAAAAATTACAGTTAATATTTATTGCATTTTATAAATTTGAATATGTAGTTTGCTCAAGTTTGTCTAAAGTAATAAAGTACCATCGACCATTGCCTGCTTCATAAATTATTATTCAGTAGTTAATATTTTCTCCTAGCGTAAACATTAATGCCATTTAGAGATCCAAGTTGAGGTACTTATGTTATTAATGCTTTTAAAGATCAAAGATATAAAACTTACGACATTTCTCGCTTGAGAAACTTCGTAAGGTGTTAACGGTTGTTTAAGGCTAACTAGGTTTGAAATGTAATTTGATAATGTAACGAAATTACAAGATGGGAGTTGATAATATTTCTAAATCATCTGTCTGTTCTTGAATAAAATGCCATTAAAATCTTTGTAAGTTAAAACGTTTAAAAAATAGGAATTCACGATGAAAACAAATTAAATTACGATTAAAGGAAGGCAAATATATTTTTAGATATTTCGGTATCTAAAACAGAAAATTGTTAGTATCTGAAGTATTTTCTTTCCGATTATACTCAAAAAATAATGAAAGTCTTATGTAAGTAATTATTTTTATTCATAGAAATATAAAAGTATTAAAAAATGGGAAAAGAGTTTTATTCTATTTTTTTATGCTGTATTTAATAGAAAAAAGTCCTTTATTTGGATCAATCATTCCTTTTGGGAATCCTTCAAAAGGAAAAGATCTTATTAGATATATGTCAGCAAATAAACTGTTATTTGTTTCTATTTTTCTGCAAAATAGAAAAAAAAAATTGTTATCGTTTTTCTTTTAAGGTTACTCATCCCGTCGATATGAAGAAATCGAGTAGATATTCAATATTTAGTTACTCCTTTATAACACATTGTAGTGAATTGGTATTTTTATTATATATTATAATGAAACATGGTAACTGAAAGAAAAATTATGGTAAAAAAATAGAAGTAATTCATGTCATTCATGTATGAAAAACAAGAATTTATTGAAATAAATTAAAGGCTCAAAATTGGTAGAAAGTTGTCTGATATATATCTAGATCTAAGAGCCACATCGCATCCGACTTGTGCCATTATGCTGAATAGTATCCTACTTGTGTTCTTGTTATTTCCGCAACTTAGGTGTACTCTATTGTAAGTCTCCTTTTCCTTAAGTCCTTCAATTTATTTGTTGTATCGATTTTTTACTTCACACATTGAAAAAAAACGACCCCTGTAACAATTGACATTTTACTCTCATAACGCCATGTTCTATAAAATAAAACTTTCTATTTATTTAATTTACCTTTAAAATTTGTTACCATTAATTTAGATCACCTTGGATATGCATACTACACTAGATTTACAATAATTTTTTTCATTTTATTTAAATTTCCTCCCCATAATAAAATGCAGAAATTTAGGCTCATAAACAAAAATAGTTTAGAATTTTTCAATAATAAAATTCTTATGACTTTTTTATAATTTGAAGAATTTTTATGCATTTGAGTAAAATTTGCTTTTCATGTTATAATATTTCTTCTATTCAATTAAATTTTAATTTTCTCCGTTATTTCATTCTGTAATGGTAATAGTTATTCCAAGTAGATAAAATTTTTTTGAAAGGTATTCTAAGGGCAACTGTAAATTTCTGGCTAAAAATTTTTAAACAGTGAAATGTAGATTTACTAATAATCATTTAAAGAAGATTTATTTATAAGTATATGTAGAGCAGATTTGTTTATAATCAGAAATATAATAAAAAAATCTTGAAAGATTCAAAGTTCTGAAAATTACTGCAGTATTTATAAAGAAAGCTTGGTGTAAGTACATCATAGTTATTCTATTAATGAGTTAATATTAAGTGTCTTTCTGTAGAATACCACTATATACACAAAGGCATATATAGTTGCATTATACATAGCTAAGACTTAACATTTATGAGATTTGAATGATTTGAATCTTAAATTATGTTAGATTTAAGTAAACATCATTTTATGGTGTGAAAGTTGCTGCAAAATTATATTCCATTATTTCATAAATCTAAAAATTTCATTCACTTTCTTTTTCTTGTTGTAAATTACACATAATTGTAATGTGGTTGTAATTAACATAGAATTACAACCACAATATCTATTAATTTTCTTCGCAGATAAATTATTTCAACTTATTTACAGGACGTTAATATAACTAAACTAAACTTATCTACAATATCGACTTGATTTCTGTTATAAACGGGAGTGATCTACTAGAAACTTTCATACGTACTCTGAAATGTAGGTATTATTCTCTTTTCACTAGCTTAAGATCATGTATTTTGAAACACAAAGAACTTTGGATCCGTGAACGTCAGGAATGCTCAGATTTTTATTTTTAAAGCTTGACAATTTTGCGATTCGAAATATTTTAAAGAAAATCGATTATGCATTTTTTGACATATTTCATTCACATTCGACAACTTGAAATCAAAATGGGAGACATAATTATAATTTTAGCATTTAGATCATATATAATTTCGTTTAAATTATTGTGTTTGGGAGCAAAACGCTTAGATACATGCAGAATTGCAAACAGACAGGCGATGAAATTTTATTCTGATTTGGTTCAAAATTTGAAACAATCTGTACTTTAGATTCAAAATGGCGCATCAGATTTTATATAATTGAATCGTTGCGTTTTGGGTATATTGCATTTTTATATATGCAATATATTATTACGAAATTTCCGGGGTTCGTTTGGATAGTGAGAGTTATATGGTGTGGAAAACACTCAATCAGCAGGCGGCAGTAGAAAATGAAACAACGACGTTTATTTACACGAAGACACATGGCAACACAAAGACGACAACTATTATCTTTAGCCGAGACGTGCAGCATACAATAGTATACACAGCAGCTCTACTCCTTCGCTTCCGACTACTCTTCGACTCCACCGGTTCGCGACTCAATTCACCGTCGGTCCACATTACTCTGCTCTGCCGCTTCCGACTTCTTCTCAATTCACCGCTCCGGTTCACGACTCGACTCACCACTGCCCGGCAGCTGCGGGTGCTTCCTTTTATAGGTCTCAGGCGGGGCCAGAAGCCTCTCAACCAATCAGGAACGTTCGAGGCGTATCTTCATTCCTACTGGACGGATCGGGAGGATGCTATAGGAGAGTTATCGACCCATGCCGAACGCGCAGTGCCAGTTACCGAGCACGGACACCTCGTTCGATCTATGCATCGACATCTCTTACCTGAAACATACATAAGATTCTCGCTGTTTCGGGTATAATCTATTTTGGCGCCAAAGTCGCCAAATTCGTCGCCAAGTCGCCAAATGGTCGCCAGGTTTGTCGCCAAGCTCTGGAACCGACTATGCTGGGAAGCCGCCTCACAGATTCGTAACAATATACATATGAAACGACGGTGAATCTCCTAGATCTTGGCTTCGAAACCAAAAGGTTTCAGGTTCGAGAGCCAATTCCACCGAAGAACCGTCGTTAAGCGGGTCTAGTGCCCGTTAAACCATCAGGGCCAAACGTCCTCTCGCTGATGTAGTGTAGAGAGGGGGAGGGGTGCCAGCTCAGGTGTCGTCCTCGTCATCCGATCGAGGTTCAGAATTATGTGGTCCGTCCCAAAATAGCCCTAGTGTTGCTTTAAGACGGGACATTAATATAACTAAAATAAAACACATTAAATGATACGTCCCAAGTTTATACTTCCACATCTTTAAATTCCATAGTTATAGTTTTCTTTATACCTATTCAATGAATAGATTTCGATCAAATTTCGACAGGAATCTACAAATTTTATGTAAAAACCTTACAGAAAATTAGGTTTTGTGTAAAAACTTTTACACCAAATTAACTATCCAGTTCGAAGCCATTTTGAATTATTGTCTTCGCAGAGAGATATAATTCTGAAAATGTGTTTTTCGCACTGAATGAAGTCTGAAATATGGAGATTTGTCAAAACTAAAATTCTAAATTTTTGACGATGACAGCATTTTCTCTTTATATTCTTCGTATGCGAGAAAGTAAAAAAGAGGAATTAAATTTCGGGTCTTTTGATTTATTTCAAACAATAGAGAGAAAAAAAAAGTTCTAAAACTGGAACAGTCACGCCTACCACGAAGCAAACCAGCAGCGCTCCAATGGACTATTTTCAGAAACGCTGGCATAAATATACATTCTGCTGAAAATAAGTTGAAGGTTCAACTTTGATTCACTTTCGAGCAAGGCTGAAATTGAGCGCAACATGTCTTCTAGCATGTTCCAGGCATTTCATGAATAATTCAACCGAAGAAATGCTGTAGAGTGTGAGATAAAGATTAAAATTGGGGTACGAACTTTGTGGTTTAGTTTTCACCCACTGAACCCGTATTCAAGAGATTATTTCCTCCCGCTGTGTACGTGACGATAAGTACAACTAAAGGCTTTCAACTGAATGTTTGTTCTAGGTATTCTCGTGATAGGAATTTCTTTACTTTTTCTGTTGAATTTAGGGGAATTTCTTAATACCCCCCCCCCTGTAGATTTTTTTCAATACCCATACTTATGCAAATCATATATCAGGAAAACTGGTGTTTTGTTAACCAAATTATAATGTTTTGAGAAAAAACAAATACAGATATTGTTAAATAACTGTCATCATATTTTAGGAAAACTGGTGTTTTGTTAACAAAATAGTAACGTTTTGAGAAAAAACAAATTCAAATATTGTTAAATAATTCAAATCATTTTTCAGGAAAACTGGTGTTACGTTACTATTTTGTTAACAAAATAGTAACGTTTTGAGAAAAAACAAATTCAAATATTGTTAAATAATTCAAATCATTTTTCAGGAAAGCTAGTGTTTTGTTAACAAAATATAACGTTTTGAGAAAAAACAAATGTAAATATTGTTAAATAACTCAAACCATATTTCAGGAAAACTGGTACTCTGTTAACAAAATAATAACATTTGAGAAAAAATACCAATATTGTTTAATGAATCAAATCATATTTCAGGAAAACTGGTGCTCGGTTAACAAAATTATAAAATTTTGAGGAAAAAATTCCAATATTGTTAAATTATTCAAATCATAGTTAAGGAAAACTGGCGCTCTGTTAACAAAATTATAACGTTTTGTGGAAAAAACAAATACAAATATTGTTAGATAATTCTTTTGAAAATTTGAAGGTTCAATATTTTCTTTTAACTAAATAGATACCACATTATTTTGGACATGGAGTATCTTTTTGATTCAGCTGAGATTATATAAGTTACCAGAAATATTTTTGGACCCCTCGATTTACTGAAATTTGATTTATATATTTATTTATAAAAGCTATCATTCATCATACCATTGCTGTTTGTGAAGAACATTTGTGAGGAATTATTGGCCGAATTCCACAATATTACCAATAAATGAAAAAAATTTCTGTCTTGGACGTTGACTATGATTTATTTGTTAAACAGGATGCGTATGTTTTCAGTTTGAACATTTTTTTAAAAAAAGTATTTATGAAATTTTTTATGTAGATATTTTTTATGGAGGGAATTTGCTATATTTCATATTTTCTATTAAATTGATGAAAAAAGAAAACACACTAGATATTTTTTACACAAATCATCTATTAAAATTCCATTTAAATTTTTCGTTTTTCATATAATGGTATCACTGTCGTAGCTTTTTAAAAAATATAAAGCAGAATTTGCGTCATCAGTCATTTCTGTGTATCATTATGCTGAATATTTTTAATAAATATGCTTTTACTTTAAAATGTCATTATTTCTAGAAACGATGATAAATCTTCAATAGTATACTATATACATTTAATATCAGCTATAAATTTTCAGTACCATTTTCATATAAAGATTGTGATCAAATAAAGGAATGAAGCGTATGGTCTTCATAAAAAGATATTTTTTAATATTTTACAATTTATTTTTTAGAAAATATCCTACTTTATTCATTAAGGTGTACGTACACACTTGAAGATTTTTTTTTTTAAATTTTAACTTTAAAAATCCAGTTTTTTCACAGTAGGTTATTAATATATGTTTAAACTCATTTCAGTGAGAAAAAATCATATTACACTAATTATTAATTAATTAAATAATATTTAATGAGCTAATTATCTTATTTTTTGAAACATGATATCTTAAATTCTAATTTGTACAAACACACAATTCTAGTTGGAAATTATGCCTAATATTAGTCTTCATGTTGTCTGCCTCAAACAAGTTATAAAAATGTATAGTTTTTTTAAACAATTTTTTCATCAACGATGAATAGAAAAAACGAGATTTTTTCTGTCATTTTAACTTTTAAACAGCTATTAAAAATTTATTTCTATAAATACAACTTTGATTGAGGCACAAAACATCCGCTATTTTATACAGATTATTTTGATATATATATAACTGTATTTGGTTAATTTCTTGTTGAGTTATGATTGTTTGAATGAAGCAACATAGTCGAAAAATATCATTCTTCATAAAATGAGTTTTAAAAAAACCGTAACTAGAGTTTTTAATGAAAGCACCTCAAGAAAAATAATTATAACTCAAGAAATTTCGAATATTGACAACATCTTGGTATCGTTTGAAAGCTAAAGGATCAGAAAACATTATTAAGCAATAAAAAAATATTCGATATTTTGAACGATTTTCAAAGTTTCAAGTGTGTACATACACCTTAAACTATTCATTTATTCTTTAAGAATATATTTTTAGCGTTGTATTATATAATTATCGTAATCACCAATTTCTTAAAACTGCAATGAAATAATTCTCATTCAAATATTGACGAAGGAAAAATATTCCTACATCTGTGTTTAAAAGCATACGGATTGAAGCATCGAAGAATTAAACTAAATAATTTCAAAAGTAGATTGAAATGCCGCATTTTTAATTTGAATTCGAGTTATAAAATAAATCGTCTGCGTTAAAGACATTACACTAATTCTCGTGACAAAAGACCGAAGAAGTAAGTAATTCTCACCTATTGATTTCAATAATGAACGTGTTCATTAAGATTTCAACTGAAACGAATGAAGCCAGAGGATTAAGTGCAAAGTTGAAAGAATAGATTCGAGCTTCAGGAAGAATTCATTTATATTAGATTTCGAATGTGATTGTTATGCATTATTAAAGTTTAATCTATAGATAGAAATATAGAAAGAAAAATCTTATTTTAAAATATATAAATAACTTTTTTCAAACATTGCTGTGAATGATGTTTGATGCTTTATTTAATTTTATAATAAACATATTTCTTTTAAAATAAATTTATTTTCCTGAATTAAGAAAGAAATCTCTAAACATAGTTTCAAAAGATTTGTTTTAATTAAAATGATCTGAGAATTCTTGGGTATAATACATAGAAATCAATCAAGTAAATTGCATTTAAGCTAAAATTTCATATATTATGGGGAAAATTGTGTCGAAACAATATGGAAAACCATGCCGAAAACAGTTGCCCAAGAAATCTCAGTTAGAAAAATGTGATTTACTGATTTCTAAGATTAAGTTACAATTTCATTTTGTTAAGCTAAGGTGAAAAATGTTTTATTTTGTTTGAATTTTATTTAGAATATGAGTCATTAGTGTAAAATTCAAATAAATTTATTAAGTAATAAATAAATAAAAAAAAGAACGCTAGTAACTTTATCAATTTCTTTGAAAATCTTATTGTAAATAATTTAGTTCTAAATTATTTTGATTGTTTCTTGACTGTAGCAAGCTCCAAAATAACTTTTGAATACTCTTTTAATTTCTTCAATCTCAATATTTTGATTGGAAATTTTATTGCATTCAAAAATGTGCTTTTTTTATATTTATGTATTAAGATGCTTAAGGAAAATAGTGTTACAAGAAGAATAATTAGATTTTCAAAATGTTCAGAGATCAGCTGAAGATTTCAGTTTAGTACTTTTTTTTATTTAGAAAGCGCATTTCTAACTTTATTTCTTTGTACTTCCGAATGCTTTATTTTTATAAGAAGTAATCATTTTATCACTTCTGAAGGTTGAAACAAAAATATTTTTTTTTCCCAAATGCAAATGTAAATTTATCCAAGCAGCCATATTGATGAATATGTAGCATAAATAAATTAGCTGTTCGTTTACCCTATCATCATTCCAAGCTTAACCAGTAATTAAGTCTAGAAATTTGCAAATTAAAAGCCTTTTTATAGGCGATAAAATAAAGAATTCATCACGCGTCAGGAATCATTACCAGTTGTTGTTGTGATAGGAACAGTGGTACAAGGCGTAATGTGAAAACATACATTTACTTCGTATGTCTCTCTTATTAAGTAAAATCTATGCTAGAAAATATCATTTTTTTTACAATTTCAAATTAATTAAGTAGTTTATATCGTTGATTTATTGATGTTAAAATGACGACGGAATATGAGTTGATTCAATAAGTTGCAAAAATTAGATTGTATTACAGTTAATTATTTACAGTGAGAAATCCGAATTTTAAAGCATTCAGTAAAGAGATAAATAAATGTTTATAAAATTTTTAGTAATTCATCATTTTTTAAAATTTTAAATAACCAGTTCTTTATTTTATATGCATATGCACTAAGCCTATTTTTAATGGTGCATAGAATATTTGTACTTATTTTATTCTCAGCCAGATTACAATTTTTTATTTATATAAGTTAATAATAAATAATAGATAATTTGTGAAGAAATTTGATGCATTTATCTATTTTTATCATATGCTACTCTTTCTACCCTTTAATATGTAACATAACAATGCACTGAAACGGTAGAAACTGTATAATATATATATATATATAATATTGTTTGAGTCTAATTTCAATATAATAGTTTCTGATAATTTTAATTACTTAAACCCCTCTAAATAAGGAACATGGAAGCTTAAAATGAAAATGAATGTACTAACGCAACCGTTAGAATAACCATCTGCTTAAAATTGTAGTTATACTCGTATGCAAATAACTTTTAAATATTACGATATTATTAAAAAAATATACGAATTTTATAATTCGAATTATTTACTTTTGTTTATTTGAAATGTGAAATAGGTAAAAATTTAATTTCGCTAGATGAACATAAATATTGAAAAAATTTTTTATTGGCATTAAGGCAGATACTTATTTTCCACATTAAGCCTCCCAGTAGTTAAAATACCTTTACAATGGGATACGGAGGGGTATTTTCTGAAAATGTTTGCTCCACTCTTTATTTTTCCTCTATTTTTCATATATTCATTTTTAATTACCCTATTCCATTGTGGCCTATCCGATAACAGATGAAGTAATACACATTATTTAAAGTAACCATTTTTCTCTCATAACTACTACATTGTCTTACAAAATCTGCTTGCTTTGTGACGATTTCGACCTGTAGTTTTAATTTCGTATTTTCTTATGTTTCAAATCATTTTTTGCATACATCTTTATCTTTATTTTGTTTTTCAACTAAAGATTCTATCTTGATTCACCTATTGTTAAAGGGGTTTTTTTTCGAATGTACAATTGAAATAAAAAAAAAAATATTGTAAGTTTTTTTTCTTTATTTTTTGTATTCTTTTGAATGCTCTATTTTTACCTCATTCGATTGGGTTGGAAGTAGATTTGGTTCTTTCCAAACAAAGCGAAAGGTCCCCAAAGAAAAGAAGAAATTTTTCTTGCTTAATGCTTTTTCCGAATAAAAAGAAACTTATTTTGGCTCTAATAAAATATAAAAACATATTAAAATAAAAAAAATACAATTTAAAACTAAACAGAAAGAAAGGCAGAAAATAATGTAGCCGTATATCACATTATGTTTTACAAATGGTTTATACACAAAACTTATAAACAATATATAGAGAGAGCAGACCAGGGCAAGATGACGATGATAATTATTGATCGATTTTAATAAATTCAATTTCTTAGGCAATTTTTTTTCTATGGATATGTATTATTAAAATAACCTTTTCTTGAAATATATTTAGTTCGAGACATTTTTATTTTTAGAAACTCAAATATTTTTTTCCCATTTAAAAACTTTTTTTGCCCAAGATTCTTTTAAAAGTTCAATAAAATTTTAACTTTTAGATGATATAAATCAGCACAGCAAATAATTAAACAATGTTAAATATTTCCTTTTAATTGTATGCCATAAAAGATTTACTATGAAAAAAATCTAGTCCATATTAAATTTATATAATATAATCTTTTTTATTATCAAAAATTAAACGTAAATTTCACTTTGTTTTATTTTGAACAACGTGTGTACCATTATTTGTAGTTTTCGAAATATTTCATTCTATTTACTTGATAGAAAGTAGATGTAAATATAGATATAAATATAGATCTCACGAAACGTTGGAACTGTTCAGAACTTTCTTCGGAAATTTTAGCCGATGTGATGAATGTTCGATTTCTCAGCTGTTTTCTTTAAACAAATTTCAATTTCTTAGCACCAATACTAATGCATCTTGAACGTCTTCCTTACAGTGCTATAAAAGTTATTGTTGCTCCTTTAGGTGTTTCCTTTTGATATTCAGTTTGTTAAAATAATATCAGTACGCATATATTCATTACACTATAGTATGAATTTTTAGATTTATTAGATTATGATTTATTAGATATTAGATTTATTATGATAGATTTAGATTATTTTTAGATTATGTTGATTAAGAATATTATGCAAAATAAGTATAAAAAGCAAATACTTCCAAATAAAAAGAGGAAAAATGCCTGGTGCGAAATGAATTAATCATGTTTCTCCCAATTAGAAATGGTAAAAACATTTGATATTTTTTTAAACAGGAATTTGATATAAATAATGATTTTGAAAAGCATATTAAGGCAATCATCACGTGTAGAAACTTAACATAACCAAACATTTTCTTTTGTAATGAGGTGTCTCAGTTTAAGATCTGAGTAAGTACAGTATGTTCGACAAAATGAAAGAGCAAACAGATAATCTAACATATAATGAAATGATGACACTAATTCTACTGTGCAAACTTTTCATGTCAAGTATTGTTAAGAGTTAGTATCATCTGTATGGTAGTGAAGTTTGGAGAGTACAAACTTGAACTATGTCATTTTTTATTTTTCCCTTATTGTGTAATTGGTCCACACTTTCCCATAAAAAATATTCACACGAAAAGAAAAAAAAATCACGTTTAAATCGCAATACATAAAATTAGTATAATCAAAATGAAACAAATGTAAAAAAAAATTAAATATTTAAACACGGGATTTTCTCCTGCGATTGAAGCTTTAGAAAATAGATACTGTTTATTATTTTCTTAAGTTTACATATTGGATCAGAAAGTGAAGTTTAAATGTCACGAGTGATAACATAAAATTAGATCGTTGATTATCCGAATTGGGCTCTTTTAAAGCACGATTTAATCATAAATTTGATTACATTAAAAAGTTCAATTACTAAATAAATATGACAGATTTGAAGCTTTTAAATGACTTTAAAGTGTATTGCAGCTATGCTTAAAAAATAATAATGACTTTAAAGTGTATTGCAGCTATGCTTAAAGCCGTGATCCCTTAGAGCCAATAGCAACTCAAAGGGCTTTGACTCTCAAAATATCTTTGAAGTGGGAATCACGAATCAAATTCGGCTATACTGATTTAAATTAAGCGAGGAAATATTGCTTTTAAATTAGCTGGTCTTATAAGACGAAACGTCATCTACAAAATGAATTGATAATTCATTAATGGAATTATTTATTATTTATTTATTGTTTTATTTTATTATGTTTACTACAACATTATCTTGTGATATCTTAATAAAAAAAGAAAAAAAAAAACCTCCATGATTTATTCGATTAAACGCTAATTTAAAGGCCATAAAAGTTTTCTCATAATTTTGTATTTCATTCGCACATTGTGGAAAGGATGAAAACTTTATGGGTCGTTGAGTGGAAAGTGTTATAAAACGTTAATATTCAAAGAATAGAATTTTTAAAAGCAACATACTTGTCATTAAAACTATTACTTTTCTGAAATGTAATATTACTAATTACCGAATTCATTTGTTTTATTTGCTAATTTCGTAAGCATTGATTTTCTTTTAGATTTTCATTTCCTGGCACATTAATTGACTGATGAAACAGGTTGAAATATTAACTTAAATTAAGAATGTCTTAAATAGTATGGAATTCTCCAATAATTGTTAGTTATTTACAAACTTCAGATAAAGGGATATATGAGGGTTGTTTACGATTATTTAAATTCTACATTTATGATTAGTTATTTACAAACTCGAGATAAACGGATATATGAGGATTGTTTACGATTATTTATATTCTACATTTATGATTATTTTAACAGAGAATTAACAACTTCAGGAAACTTTAAATAACTTTCATTTCAATATGATTACTTTTCATCGCAATGATTATCCATTTTCTTGACAAAATTTCCAGATTAAATTATTTCGGAATTCTTATAGGCATTCGAAGTTCTCTAAATATAGCATGAATTATTTAAAAGCTCCTTGAAAACTGCATTATATAAAGCTTTTTAACACTTTTATAAAATTTCGCCGACATGCGATTTAAACTATACATTTATGAAAGAAGATGTTTGTCAAAACTGTTAATGAGAGATTTATGACAAACTTGTGTATATATATATATATATATATATATATATATATATATATATGGATAAAAATGTTATTCGGTTGTATGTTTATTAGAAATTCTACAATAAATATTAATATCTAATAAATGCAGACAATTATAAAATAAACCGCCTAACACCATTTTATATCATTCCCGTTATTTATTGAAACGTATTTCTTTCAATGAACAATCTGTTTCACAAAATTAAATAAATTGAAATCAGTTTCAAAAAACATTGTTAATATAGTAACAATACTCAATAATTTGGGAAAAACACTTTGTAAAAATTTGTTTTTGCAACTCTTTTTAATAATGCATGCAAAGTATAAGTTCTAAAAACTATATTAATACCTTAATATAATTATATAATATGTAAAATCTTATATGAAAAATTCCAGTGCATAATTTGAATCAATAGAATTCAAAACAACTGAAATTCTAAAAAAATGATGCCAAAAGATCTTTAATAAAATTAGCTTAATAATAATGAGTACAAGGGAAAAGCAACGAAACGCATTATATAGTGTTATTATTTATGAATAGCAATAAAAAACAAACAAATAAAGAGTGAATCCAAGTTTTATCTTTAATTTTAGATTTTGCCTTAAAGGGATTTATCTTGAAAAAAGTTAAGTTTTTATATGCTTAAAATTTCATCTTATGTAGTTGCGGTTAGGTAAGGAATAAATTTTAAATCTTCCATTAAAGGGATTTAATTTTTTGGAGCTATTTTATCTGCTAATTGTATAAAAATGTTCCTTATTAATTAAGGCATAATTTGCTTAAAACCTGTGTTTACACATTGTGGAGTTGTGGCCGTAAACAAAAGAGAAAACCTGTGTAAAATTATAATAATAAAAATTAAAAAAAAAATTAAAAAGGAAAATTAACAGGAGTAAAGGCTAAAAGTGCTTGCAATGCAAGAATAAAATTCCAGATAATATAAACACATACGATACAAATGAGTCATTGCTCACTAGGAGATTAAATCAATAATAATCGCAAAAAAATATATATATAGCATTATCAACAAAAATTATTAAACTACTAAGTGAATAAATTATTTTATTCAGTCCAAATTCTATACTAGATAAATTAGGAAAATTGCTAAACGCGATGCAAAATTAAGATCTAGATTAATGAATTATGGATGCATACTGGATATACAAAATCAGGAAGTTAAAAGAAAATATATATCGCAGTAGAAAAAGAAAAACCATACGAAAGACAATGGTTTCATTCCTTGTTGTGCAATTAAGTAGTTGATCGCATTGTTCACATTTTTTTTATATCTATGTATCTATATCAGTTGTCTTTACTTTATTAATTTTAATGAGGTTTGATTTAAAAAACTTAAAAGACAATGCTATTTTAATTCCTAAATTTTTAAGTAATGCTTTTCATTCAGATTTAATCCATAAAAAATGTTGTTGGGGCTCCTTTTAAAGATCAACAGGACGCTTAATTCACAAGAATTGAACGATTTACTGTTAGTGTAGAAACACGAAAATAGAAGCTTTTCTGATTGGATGATCAAGGTTATAGATTTCGAGATTTATATGGAAACAACTCTAATGTGATTCAGATATAAATGAACGGACAACTGTTTAAGACGATAAATATGTAAGCTGAAAAAATACAAATAAGCGTATATTTTTTTCAACCTGTAAAAATTTTTAAGATATAGATGTCAGTATATTAACAAATTTGAGTTAAAAAAATGAGAATAGCATTTTATTATGATCATTTCAATAGATAATAATAGAATAGAGGTTAAAATAGGTGTCACATTACAAAAAAATATTCAACTGAACTCTTAACAACCATTAATCTCGGCGAATCAACTGGTCGTCAAAGGCGGCTATTAAAAAATAAATATATTTAAAGTAATAAGTTATACAAATTATTGATTAATTCATTGTAGCTAAAGGAAAAATGATATGATCTGACAGATCGCCATTCTCAATATATGGCTTATTGGCTACGCCTTACGGCATTGTCAAGCGAAGAAATATTCTCTAAATCCTATGATTCATAATGCAATATAATTTTTTGAGAAACTCTTCAGTTGATAATTTATATTCAAATGTGAAAATGAAAATTAATATTATTTACGGTCTATTGGAAACAAAAATTTGTTCATGTCTAGACAAATAGTTTATAATTTCTTTTATTTCATAATTGAAAAGCAGGGTATTTTCTGAGCAAGTTAAAATACATATGATGTGTTCCAAATGATATTTATAATGTTTACTCCATCATGTATTTTTAAATAGTGTCTGAATAAAAATTTTGAAGGAAGAGAAACTACGGTGTTTTATTAACAGTTGTAATTTCATTTTTCTAATGTAATTTAGAGCCATGTGTTTATTTTATTTTGTATTTCAATTTTAAAGTATCTAGAGTGATTGGATACACTGAGCCAAAATATTGGAACATGTATTTAATATACGAAAATGAATGTAAAGTAGTTTTATTTCTCTCTTAAAGATGAATTATTTTCAGCAACTTTCAAAAACTTTTAGGCAATTTGAACTGAATATTTTCTTATAAGCCTAATTTTAAGATTCATTAAAATTAATAAGAAACTGAAATCTCTTGAGTTATATTTCAAGCAAGGTTTAATGAAAATACATATTGTATATGGATTTATAGGCTCATTTTAATAATATGAAAAAATCTCAAGGAGCCTCATTTTAATAACGAATTACTTATCAATATTTTGCAAGTGTATATTTGAACTGAAACTCATATTAAGACGGGAGAGTTATTTAAATAAAATTTATCGTATGTACAAATTGCTTAAAGATATGATTTCAATGACTCAATCGTGAAAAAAATAAAAATTCATTAAAACACACTAAATAGAAATAATTTCTATTCATAGGTATTATTATGCAAAGACTATGTTAAATTTTAATAAATATATAGTATTTGGAGTAAATAATAATATATTGATGTTATATATGCAAATTTAAGATGAATATTTATTAATTCTTAAAAGAAATAAATAAAAGCTCTTTTTCATGTAACAATACAAACAAATAGTTGCATCATACAAAGTAAATTCCTAAACTCAATATTTACCAATTTTATATGTAAGGTAAATATAAATGAATTATACAAAGCTGTACAAAATTATGTTGTGTTTTTTAATGCAAAAGGATTTCCACGAATAAATATGTTTACAAATATTGAAGCAAGTGCTTTTAGACAGTTTATTAAGCCTGCATTTATATATTTTTTTGAAATATATTTATGAATTTCATTTAAAAAATATTTTTTTATATACAACTGTATTTAACAACATGAAGGCTGTTTATTTTATTTACAATGTCCATTGTTTACTTGTAAGGATATGAGAAACTATTGCTTTTTTCATGTGTTTGTATAATGCTACTGAAAACATGGATCTCGTCTAGTTTGAAAATAAAAGAATAGCTAATCTAATATATATTTTTTTTATATTAGCTATACTAATTGGAATGTTTTGCAATTTATTCCCTAAAGCAAAGACGAAATGATTTAGGAGGGTAAATTTAACAGAGCAATTATTTTGCTAAAGTAAAGAAATATTGCAATTAAGATATGTTTCTATTGATGCAATTAATAATTTTTTATTAGAACTATTTGTTTTTTAAAGGGACATTTAGAATATCTTGAAGAAAAAAAGTATGCTGCATTTTTGGAATGATTACATGCAATAATTTTTTTTTTTTTTTGCAATGAAAATAATAATTTTTAATTGCAGTCAAAATTAAACTTGCAACAAAATACCCCTTTTATATTTTAAAATGAATTTCGTAATTAACTTTTAACTGAGGGGGGGGGGGGTGAAATTTTAGGACTCTACTGGAAAATGCGGCATACAAAACCGCATTTCATTTACACTCAAATTAAATTTTCTAATGAATATATTAGTATGAAACGCTACCAATATATTTTGCAGATATTTTTCTTGATATATGGGTATGTTATAGAATTTTTTCAAAATATATTATCATTGAAAAAAGTAAATGCGTTGGAACATACATTTTCTTCTCAAATTATATGTTTCAATAAATAATATTCTTGAAAAAGCATATTACTTTTTACTTTTTAAATCATATTTATTTTTACAGTATATGAAGGTATATAGAAGACAATATAATGTAAAATTCAACAATCATATAGAAAATAAAAAAAATGGACAATGTGTAAAATTGGCCCTTTTTTTTATCGGCGTGTGTGACTTTCATAGTACGGTTTTCTAGGTTTCCTTTTTTTAAACATACAGGTTAAGAACTAGCATAAAAACAACCTATAAATTCTGTATATATATATATATATATCTTGGTATATTAATATATTTTGCAAATTTTCAAAATACATTATCACTAAAAAAATTAATTATGTTGAACATACATATCAGAATCCGTTGAATGCGAACTGTCATCGAAAAATTCTTCTGTACAATTATCCTTATCACTAAATTCACTTTCTTCTTCATTTAATAGTCTCTGGAGCACTGTTTCGTAATAGGATCAGTAAATTGGATAATATTTCGGAGCCCACTTTTTAGCGCCATCTTCTCAGCCTTGTTTATCATAGGGACACTAACAGGGAGGTGCGGTCTTAGAGACCGAGCTCAAAGAAATAACTGAATTATTTTTTAAAGCATCCTTTGAAATAGGTTGAAAAAGTGCACTTTTATTGAAGGTCACAAAACTGAAAGTTACGGGGTCAATCCATTCAATTGAGTTAAAAATAGAATAGGAGTGACCGAAAATCAATTGCTAGCGTGACTTACAGACCGCACGTCTCAAGTTAAGTGTTAATACGAATATCTATAAATACAATGCCTGTTAAACTACCAAACTATATTTTTCTTTGAGAAATAAGGAGCGAAAATTATCACTTTTTTGTACGAGAATTTCCATAACAATTTTTATTTTTTGTTCCTAAATATTACTTTCAAAAGTTACTTATTATTATTAAAGTGCTATTTGAATTGATGAAATAATTTATCGAGGTGAAAAAAGATTGAAATTTCAAGAAGGCAAGATCACAAGGATTTTGCATGAAAGCTATCTTAGTTAAGGAAGGAATTTATATTTTTATCGAATTTGGAACAAAGATTTTATCGCAAGTTTCTCTCAAATGTTTGAAAGTATAAATTAGTTATACCATTTGAATAAAGATATTCATCTTTCGTAGAATACTGAATTTTATGGAAGAAAATTGAATTATGTTCGTTTCATTAACCCATTAAACGCCAAAACTCAAAATCATTATTTGTTTTCGATACAAACAATACAAGTTATTATTTTGAACACTTATAATAGTAATTTAATGTAAAAATAAGAAAATTGCACTTACGTTTAAAAGTATAGGGTGTTGCGTTGGCGCAACGTCAGCGGAAAAGAAGTACGAATGTTGATCGTTATCACCGAGTACTACGCTGCATTTTCTTCTCGTTTTAAAAACTAGAAATTTTTGTGAGCTTCTTAAAGGGTGTAAAATAGTCAAAACACTTTAATTTATTAAAAATTACATTTTAATTTATTAAAAACTAACAAATAAATGTAGTTGACAAGCTTATTATGTAAGAATAAAGTGATAGAAATTTTAAGTATGATATGCTTCACTACAATTGTGGTGTAAAGCAACTTCACAAACATTGCAGCGACAAATAGTTGGACTATGGCAATACTTGCAACGTAGTCTTCTACTGTCTGTAGACTTAACAATAAGATGTCCTTCGGATATTGGTTTTGTAAGGTTGAATTTGCTCGGATATCCTGTAGCTGATCTTTCCTTATTTATCTCATTATCCAAGGTTCGTCTGTAACAGATGAAGCACAACCTCTTGTCTAAAATCCAACAGTGACTTTTTACTTCCTTTTTCAGAAAATCTTGATATTCTCCAAGCATTTGTTAGTGCAACATCGATGAAATTTGAAAATATTGACCACCATCATCTTTTCCCACGGACCCTAATTCTGTAATTGGAAACAAAATTGTCAGGCAAATCTACACCACCTGTTTTCTGATTATATTGCTCAATGCAGTGAGGTTGGGCTACTAATATTTTCTTCTTCTGATTTTTAGAGCATCGAGAAACATTTTTTAGTGGTTCAGTTTTTCCAAACGTTGACCCTATTGTCACAACAGAGTTGTCGTTCCACCGAACAATAAGTATCTTTTTGTTTTCTTCATACTGAAAAAAAAAAGATTGAAACTATCTGCACTAGTTTTATCTTCTATGATGTGTTTGACACAATCAATTGAAGATTTTTCTTCATTTTTTGGTTGAGGCCTATCATTTGGTTCCTTTTTTGTCCATCGTAATTCTTCCTTTTTCATTTTTTTTTTTTTCTAGCAGAACTTTTGGGAGGATCTCTAACTTCTTCTTTACATGAACTTCAACTTCCCCTCCAGTATCCCTAGGTAAAACTTCAGTATCGTTATTTAAAATATTTTCATTACCTTCTTCATCAGTAGCATCTGCTGTTTCTGGAGGTACGACAACAATATCGCTCTCATCTGCATCTTCGTCATCGGAATTTTGTTCGAAATTTTTTTTTCCAAAGCTTCTTCTAACGTAAGATATCTTGTTCTTCACATTTTAAACCACAGAGGATGAAAAAGTTGCTACCAATAAGACGCACAGTACTGAAATGAAATCTTTCAAGAAGGATAACAGACTACCCCCTTTCCGCTGACGTTGCGCGAACGCAACACATGTTTTTGCTTTCCCCTCCTTCCCCACAGAAAACCCTGCTTTGTGGAATGTACTAACAAAGAGTGACCTTGGCTAATATATTTCACAATCAAACCCCAATTTGTTATTAATCTTTATTTTTTCTAAGAAAAAATGAGTTTGGAAATTTGAACAAAAAAAAAATGCTTAAAGTAAAACATCGATAATTAGGTGTAAAATAATTTATTTAAGTCAATTTTTTCACTGAGTTGTTAGCAGTGCTATTCTTTAACATAAAACTGTAATTTATTCAAAAATTTGTTTAATCGTTATTTTTTTATATTTATTTATATTGATCGTTGCCTCAACGCAACACCAGCGGTTAATGGGTTAAAAAGCACAAACTAGCTACTCCCACTCCATCCTTAGGCATTATATGAACACCGCGACAGCATTGGTGGGAATCACACATTGATTACTATTCTCTTACAGGCACATGGAAAAAAAATTAATGACCGGACAGTTGCGACTACATTGGTGGAAACTAAGATTGAATCCTAATGCTATCACCTTCTACGGTACAACGCTTCCGGTGGGAAGCATTTCCCTTCATCAATAGTCGACTCTACACTATTTCTTTACTCACCCAGGTGGAGAACCAACCACCATTCCAAAAGCTTCATATCATCATATCCGGAGTGTACTCAATGGGAGAGTATTGACGGGAAATAAGACTGAATCTTAAGGGCACTGGTACGGTATAGCCCCTCCTAAAGAAGGGACATCATCGGTTTGTGGGGTGTAAGCTTCTCATCATTATTGTACCTACTAGGTAGCAAGAAATAAACCAACACAACGAAATCCTCTCAACTTCGTATTTGATGTTCTACATGGTAAAAAGCGTTTTCATTTCGAAGTGAAGATTCAGCAGATAAAGTGATTCTTGACAGGATTTTATTTAATGTGGGACCAAGCTTGTTTAAGCTCGACCAACATCAAAAAAACGATTATTTTCAAGGATTTCAAAATTTTTGTGGTATTATGCAATGTGGTGGTATACTATTTCGTCGCTTGTGGTTTTTTTTAATAGATAATACAGTTATAGCCAATGAATTGTTTTGTGTAGATGTATTCAATGAAGCTTTGGGAGAATTATTTAATTGATAATAAGTGAATTTGTGTAGAACTCAATGTACCATACGTTGCGACTAGAAGTGCTAACTGATTCATTAACTGGGGCATTTTTCGCTTCCTATAACGAAAACTCACTGCGTGATTGCAATGCATATTCAAGAATTCCCTGCTTTTAAAATTCTTGGTCTAAAAAGCAGCTTGCTTATTGTAGTTGTACCAATCTTATAACCCTGTAAGGGATATAAGCATAGCTTACAAATTCGACGATTTTATATATCCCATTCGTCATACTTTATCTGCCTCTGATTTTATTTCAGTTTTTGAAAATATTTGTTTCGTATTTCTTTTACTATAAATTGCCAGTTGTCTTCCTGTATGTCAAACATTTTATAGTAACCAAATATAATCTGAGATATCATATTTCGTGTTCAGTTATCTTTAATTTTGAATTTTTACTTCATATTTCTCTTTGAGTAAGATTTGGAATAACTTGGAGAAATCACATGAATCTTGCTACATTGTTTTTGACTACAACAGCATTATTGTTTAAATTTTGGGCCTATTTTGTACTTTCCAGATGAGTAGTAAGTTTTTTAAGGGGAAAATCAAATGTTACTAATTTTGAAAATTTGAAGTTTTACAAGAATCATCGTATAGCAGAATCTTATGAGAAATCACTTTATTATTATTTTATTATGTTCTACTATTAATTGAATTTTATTCAATCATGTAGAAAATTATTAAGAGTATATTTTATTTTTATTTTTCATTTTTAAAATTTATATCTCTTTGTTTGAAAACAAGAATAACGACATAAATTATACCATGCTACTTCTTTTCAATTTATTTAAATCAAAATTATCTATAATAATAATTATGTATATATATATATAAATTATATTTTATTAGCTTTTAAAATTTCTTTAGGAAAGAAAAAAATTGTTATTTTAGTTCTTTTCTTTACTTATGATAACAATGAAAGCTGGAAGCATTAGTAAAGAAAAAATTGTTTTCCATTTTGTTTCTTCAGCATTACCATATTTTATCATTACCTTCATCTTTTATCATCTTATATACTATCTATATTAATCATAAAATAGAAAAAGTAAGATGATTCAGAAAATCCTTGCAGAATTTCAGAATAATATAAGTAATAAAATTTTGATAAGCTTTATTTAACATATGTATTATGCATAAATCGCATTTTGCAGTAATGTTTTATGAATTTCTCATACATTTCCTTATTTTACTTTATTTCGAAATCTTCTTTCTTTATAGCTTTAGAAACAAATACATCACTTTTTCAAAAACTTTAATAGAGATAAAACTTAAACTCATATCAATGATTCATTTTGAAATGTATGTATAATTTTAAGGTCTGCAATCAATCTAAATATTCAGTTTTGAAATACTAAAATATATATTATTTCTTTAAATGTATGCTTAATGTATATTACTATATTTATTTAGTTCCACATTAATGTTTTTCAAGTTAAGAATTTATTATCAGTATAACTAATATATAACTGGTCACATTTAATGAATTGCTTGATGATTTATTGAGATTTTTAAATTAGTTAAACTATGCCTTTTCATTCTAATGAAAATGCATAGAAATTACTTGTATATAAATAACAACACATGCCCGGTATTTCTTCAGTTATGGCAACTGAAAAAAAAAATTAACCAAATCTAAAAATGTAGCGTCATAATATCTCTCAGTATCTAATATCCCATTATTGAAAAGGAACAATGGAAAATATATTATTCTACAAAAATAAAGACGTTTTTATTCTAAACTAAATATTAAAGTTTAAGGATTTGAGATTAAGTTTCAAGAAAACGGAAATTTTATTTGATATGCATTTTTTACAATAATAATAATAAACAAATGTCTCTAACAATTGTTATTTATCTTAAGTATTGAATGAATTTTCAAGTTTATTAAAAGTTTGATTAAAAATTACCTAAATGTTTCTTAAAAGATAAAATAATTTTTTAATATGAAGAGCGAATTTACCATTTAAGTCGTGCTTTAAATTTAAGTTGTTTTTAACTTTTTTACTACGCAATTAATGCTGTTCATTTCTCCGTAATTTTCAAAAATAAGCTTAACATGTTTTAAAACCAGTTCCGATAAATTAGTTTCTGGATATTTTCAAAATCTATTCGTTAGTATTTAAAGAATTTTCATGCCAGAGAAATGGGGTAATTTATTTTTATTATTCATCTAAATTAAAGTGCATACTTATATAATTGTTACTTTAGTTAATGCATAAGAGATTTTAGTCATGATTTTTTAATATCTACGAAAAACTAGAAATCAATACACTTAAATACAATTTAATATAATACAATTAATACATACAATAACAATTTAAATACACTCAAGATCAGATATAAATTAAAGCTGCTAACATATAAGCATTAGAAAATGTAAACTAATTATCATTAGATATTAAAATAGGTAAGATAACTTCGATTACTAAAATATGTATATTCAATCAAATTAGGTTAACAGTTCCATGCTTTGACTTATAAATGGCCTTATTATTTTTCCAAGAAATAATCCATTTTATTAATCATTTTACTATACGGTCTTTTAATTAACCATTTTCCATCATTTTTCCAATTTACCTTACATAATGTATTTTTCATTTAAAAAAAATAACGGATATTTACTTTCATCAAACATTTCAGTACTTCAAATAATCAACATAACATCTCTTAATCTTGGCAAGTCTATGACAGAGAATTCCTGCCATTGAAATCGCTTTAAAATTGATTTTCTCCGTGACAGATTCAGATCAGAGATAATGTCTCTGGACATCTTTTCTTCTCTCTATGATCAAGTAAGGCTTGTTATCACTTGCCCATGACAATTGGGGTGAGTTCCAGCTGTCAACACGGAGCCTTGAAAACTCTCTGGGCCTGATTTTTGGATGCTCATCTAATCATGACAAATTTACTGGATGCTTACGACATTTGTTCTTTCTTCTCAAGAGATCAATAGTCCGTCTCTGTTTGCCGTTGTATAAATCTTCAAGTAACTGAAAATCGAAAACAAATTTTTCAACATTGTATCCAAAGAGAGAGAGAGAAAAAAAGAATGTAAAAAATATTTGAGCACAAATAATCAACAACCTACAATGTCTACTTTCGACAAACCTTCTGAAAGATTTCTATTTTGTTTAGTATAGTTTGATTCTTTTTTTTTTGTTTACTATTTCTGGGAGTACGAATTGGTTAGTTCTTATTTGATCTTTTGTTTTTTGCTGTTATTTTTATTATGTGTTTTTGTTCGCCTGGCTTCTTTCTTATTGAAGATAGGATGGTTGAATTGCTGAGGATTATCTATGTGGCCATCAATGTTTTCCTGGTTTTAATCAGAAGTTATTGTTATTTTTTGCAATTACTTTAGTTCCTGGCATAGGAGGTTCAAATAGAAGAAATTGAGAGTTTGTATTTTTCTTTAATTTTCTTCAATAAAATGTTTCAAATATACGATAGTTATAAAGATTGAGATTGTTTATTTTACATTCAAAGAAAAATAGGATAGAAATAAAAGATATAACGATAAAATGGCAAACAAAACTATTATTATATGACTTTACTTAATCTTACATTAAATTAACTAAACAGTAGAAAATTAATGAAGTCTTATTATTAAGCAAAATTCTAATGATTGTTTGATGTTTTAGTAGCTTTCATTTCTTCAGTATTCTCTTCATTTATTTTTCTTTTTAAGATAATATTTCATAGTCATTAACTGAGGTAATTTTTTAATTTTTTCCTGCTTTAAACTTTGATTTCAAGTCAATTACTTGGTTAAATTCTATTATTTTCATAATTGATCTTAAAATAACTTGAAGACTGATGAAGCAAATTCAACCTAGTAAGGTAAATTTTTTGTTTCATTTATAATTAATGAATTGTATGTTTTATCCAAAATATTTGGATAACAGAAATTATATGGTTTTGAAGTATAAAATAAAATTCATTAAACATTCTTTAAAAATATAAACATATAAATTATTTATCATTATTTTTATTTATTTTATATCCACCATATCATAAACAATGTTTAGAATTTTTTTTAGATTAAGTTTTTTTACTTTTATCATGCTATGCATGCATTTAGAAGTAATTATTTTATGAAATGTGAATGCATAATTTCTATTTACAATTTTCTGACGCCATTTTCTAATACATAAAAATGCAGTATTATTTATAAAATCATTTATAAAATTTATCCTTTTATAAAACTACTTAACTTAATTTTTTAAAACTAAATTGCTTTCACTTCTGAAACTTTTATCGACTTTATCGACTTTTGAGAAGAAATTTATCAGTTAAATTAGCAAATTCAATATAATTTATTTAATTTTACTCCGAATTGCTAATTTGAATCATATTTTATTGTCTACTTACATTATTTTTTATAATATGGTTATGTTGTATTTCCGATATTACGAAAATATTTTAAATATTAATATTTTCGAAATTATTATATATCCAAATGATATATGTTATTTATTTTAGTTTATAATATTTCATTTTCAAATCTCTCAGATTATTTGGGTACATTATGTTTCCCATCTTGAAATCAAATTATAATAGATTTTTGCCTTTACAACTATCCTCCTAATTTTTTAAGAAATATGGAATATCGAACTTTTATCTTTAATCACTCATATCCGAAGTTTGGACACCTCAATAACGCCCTCTCAGATCACTGAATGATAATTACGAAAATAATTTTTCCTTTATATTTTTGATTTTTTTTCTTTACATATTTAGATATTGAAATTGCTTAGAACAAAATATATTTAAGGTAGTTAAGATAATTTCGCTTAGAAATTTTGAATGATTGTCTAATACATGTCGGAGCTACAAATGCCGTTTCTATTTTCTCTTTTACAAGAGTCTCTGAAAAGTACAATCTATGTGATGGGATTGGTTTGTAACAAATTAATATAAAATAGGAAAATCCGTTCTGTGAAAATCTGTAATTAAAATAATATGTACAAAAAATTCATGCATTTGCTGTACCTAACAATAAAAATGGAAGATTTGTAAAAAGATACTGTAATTCTGTTTGAGATATTACTAAACATAATAGGACACACAACATAATGGGTGAGGTACTTAGGAGAATACGGAGATTCACTTCGTTATGAAAAAAGCTTAACCCTTTCTAGGACCGTGGGAAGTATATGCTTCCCACCATATTTATCAATTTTTGTATGAAATTATGTAGGTTGGCATAAGTTCTGACAAATTTCTTAGTAAGTCCAAAACTTAGATGATTAAGTTCTTTATTTCAGACAAAACGATGTGTCTTGATTTGTTACTTAATTATTAATTAACCAAATTAATTAATAAATTAAATTAAATTTATCTAATAAGCTAAATGAATCCTTTTTCTTATTCTAATTTCAACCTAAAAATATTTTAACGTAATATGATTAGAAAAAAATGGCCCTTTAAAAGGTTAATTTAAAGTTGTTTTCGTTTCTTTTAATGGTGTAGAATTTTCAGAATTTTGAAGAGCTGTTAAGAAAATGCAGGTATTAAATGTATTAAATTTAATGATTTAATTAACAATTTTCTAATAATTTTAATGATCTATCGATATAAAAAAATAAATAGTATGGACGTGTGAGCATTTATTCTAATTTATTCCTGTACTAAACACATTTACTTTAAAAATTAATTTTAATTGACTGTTGCCAAATAGTAAATCTCTATTTATATATACAAAAAAGAATTATATTAGGATTATACAGAAGGTTTATTTCATAAGTAATTGAGAAAATTAAAATTGGTAAAATGTTCAATGCATTTTAATTAATTGAAATTTCTGCGAAAGTTTGATATTTAACCATCATAACACCCAAAATTATTGTTGTGAAAAACTACATTTCGCACCACTGTAATAATGCCAAAAAAAAGTAGATTTTCGGTAGTACTATTTAAGTTAAACTAATTTTTTCTGTGTTTTGCAGTTTAAAAAAAAACACATATTGCATAATTTCCCTTATTAGAATACAATTCACACAATTTCCATTATTCCATTACATATTTAATCTTGTAATTTTCTTTCATTATTTAAAGCTCAGAAATAAAAAAAAAATCTGAACATTATTAGCATACATTACTTGAGAAAACATGAAATGAAATTGCATTAATGGAGACGACAAAGTGCCTGCTTTGTATTAAATTACAAAGATGGTTTTTTAACAGCATTTTGATGCCGTAGTACTCAATTCCATGAAAAATGTTTATGCACCTAATGAACCCAATAGATATAAGACTATTAAAATGTCCCGGCATTAATGCCTGTTACAATTTATTCTTAAGGTGTACATACACACTTGATGATTTGTTTTAAAAATTTTAACTTTAAAAATCCAGTTTTTTCACAGTAGGTTATTAATATATATTTAAACTCATTTAGGTGAGAAAAAACCATATTACACTAATTATTAATTAATTAAAGAATATTTAATGAGCTAATTAGCCTATTTTTTTGAAACATGATATCTTAAATTCTAATTTGCACAGACACACAATTCTAATTGGAAATTACGCCTAATATTAGTCTTCATGTTGTCTGCCTCAAACAAGTTATAAAAATTTATAGTTTTTTTTAAACAATTTTTTCATCAACGATGAATAGAAAAAGCGAGATTTTTTCTATAATTTTAACTTTTAAACAGCTATTAAAAATTTATTTCTATAAATATAACTTTGATTGAGGCACAAAACATCCGCTATTTCATACAGATTATTTTGATATATAAATAACTGTATTTGGTTCATTTCGTGTTGAGTTATGATTGTTTGAATGAAGCAACATACTTGAAAAATATTATTCTTCATAAAATGAGTTTTAAAAACACCGTAACTAGAGTTTTTAATGAAAGCATTTCTAGAAAAATAATTATAACTGGAGAAATATTTCGAATATTGACAACATCTTGGTATCGTTTGAAAGATAAAGGATCAGAGGACATTTTCAAGCAATAAAAAAATATTCGATATTTTGAATGATTTTCGATGTTTCAAGTGTGTACATACACCTGAAAAGTACTTCGGCATAGGTACCATTAAGTTATGCGTAAGAGATTTAATTGGTGCAATCCATATCCAGGATTCCTTGAAAATCAGTTAGTCACCAAAAGCAACTAGTAAAAATTAAAATATAGCTTGAGCAATACATATATGTTTCCGATTTGTGAAAATTCATTTTACGTTCCTAGTACTCAAAAAAGTATTTTCGTTATATTTACTCATAAGAGGAAAAATTTTAGTTGAATTAGTAGTCTTATTTTTCTCAATTATTGATTTTCAAGAGCATTTTTACCAAATTTATGCAATTAATATCCCGTATAAAAATGTATGAATCTTTCACCTCAAATATTCTGATGCGACGCATATGCTAATGCATTACAAAATGTGATGGTATTCTGGTAATGAGAAATCAGTTTTGTTTCTTAAAAAAATCTTATATTATATTGCTTTTAACAACCAGTTGGATCATTATTAATATCAGAGGTGCTTGATTTCAATTGAATCTACTTTACATAATTTGATGGACATGATTCTATTAATTTTATCATTAAATTTGTGATATATTAAAGCCTAGTTATTTTAATAACCTTAAACATGTACCGTTTATAATGTGCATGAACTCTTCTAATAGAATTCAAATACCGTGCTATCTTACTCTTATTAAAACATGACTATCCGCATAATCCATTTTCAAAATGTATACTATCTTGCGTTGTAATGCAATTTTGTTTTCTTATTCTCTAAGTAAATTGAGCAGATAAAAAACAAATTATTCAAAGCAAACTTTATTTTCTTTAGTTTACATAATGGAAGAAAATCAAGCGACTAAATATGTGATGAACAATGGACACATTTATTTCCATTGAAAAAAAAATGAAGATTATTTTTAAAGTTCATCATTATTCAAGAAAAAAATCCCGATAATTTTATAGGTATTATAATAAATAAGTTTTTCGAATTTTTATATTTTATAATTTTTTTCGTTGTAATATTTTCGGAAGTTTTCTCGGAAAAATGCCAAAATATCGCTTTATTTTTATGAATCAAAATTTTATTTAAATATTTAAAAGAGTCGTCTTCAATTGCATGCTTCTTCTTACGAAATTATTTTTATATCAAATCTATTATTCTAGATTATCTGGTCTATGAGAGCTGATTGATACACACACGTATATTTTTTCATTTATAATAATTATTTAATTTTTAGGTTTAGTTATTTGAAAGTTGATATTTGATTGATTTACTAAAATTTAAAGAGAAGAAAAGTAACGAGATTGCAACACAATAAATATTTTGAAATTAATTATAATTTGTGTGAAAAGTGTAATGGTAAGAAATAAAAATATAGTGAAGAAAATACTGAAACATATTCTCTTCACATATTGAATCTGGTGTTTTTAATAATTTTTTCAGAATTACATTATCACTCTAAAATAAAATACTGCGTGAAATCTATATTGGATATATCCATTTCTTTGTTTTTCTTACTGCAAATATCTTAATATCAATGTTTATTTTCAATTAGATTTCTGCAGGCACGATTAAAAATTAAACCTTACACCTCTTATTACTCATTTTTTATTAGATTGTCATCCAGGTTTGATAAACAATTTTTTTCACAAATACAATACATTTAAAAGAAATTAATGTTTTATAAAGGAGATTTGATATGTATTAAAAGTATCTTAAAGGATTGTCAATATATTTAGAGGAGTTCTAGCTTAAAAATATCTATCAGCAACATGCATTGTATTGTATTGACAAAACATTTCTAGAAAATCAGAAATGTTTTGTTGTATTTAAAACAAAATACAACAAACGCCTAATAAATCAACTCTACCTCATTAAATAAGCTATTAAATGAATTGAATATCACGTTAACTAAATATATTGAAATATATTTTCATCGCTTCTGTTTTATTTAGGTTTTACTGCCATAATATTCAATAAAAAGTAGAGTAAATTTGAAATTGATTTGTTCTTTTTTTTCTAACGTTTAGCTGGCGATACTAATCTTTTGAACTAATTAGGTGGGTGAAACTTGCTCACTCTCATATTAGTCGCATTTAGGATTTCCTGTGAAACCTGACTTACTAAACGAATATATTGCTTTTATAAAAAAATTGATATTTTTGTCTTTTTACCTTATGCATGTGTTAAATTTTATACAAAGTTATTCATTGGGCATTGAATGCAGTATTTGCTTATGAGCTATAAAAACTTACATTTGGCGTTTATAGTCTTTGCGGATTCTATTAAGTGGCTTTAATACAAAGATAGATCATTGAGGCACCAACGTTACTTAATACCATTCCCGCTTTATAAATAAATACTCAGAAGTTAACTATCCTTTTATAACTCCGGTTTATGATTCTGACTCTAAAAGATATGATAGTAATCCGTTTTAAAGACGAAAGCCATAAAGTTTCGAGTACATTTGCAGAGTCTTCATATAAAGCGTTATGGGTATTTAAACACAACTATACTTCTAATGTAATTTGATGTTATGGCAAAATTATGAGATTAGTGGAATGTAATTAATTAGTTCAGGAAAACGTAAACTTTTGGATGGTAAAATTATATATAATAAAATCAAAAATATTATTTTTGGGAATTCACAAGCTTTGCGATTAAAAATAACTTTGAAATATGTAAGTGTAGGAAGTTGCGTGCAATGGCTTAACAAGAATTTTATCACAATTAAGTGAATAATTTAAATTAAAAGGTATTAAAGATAAAGGAAATTAAAACATTTATTTATTTATTTTCAGCTATAGTTAGTGATTTTTTTTAAACTTACGTATAGTATGAATACTTATTTTTGTTGATAAAAATTGTCTTTAATAAATGGGAGAAATAATTACCTTTTTTTGTGATATGTCCTATATATGCATAGAAGAGTTTTCTTATTTGACCTTTAAATGGCAAGATGTTACTGCAATTACATCCTTCATATAAATTTTGATGAAAGCGAACTCAGCAATCAAAAAAATTGACGTGAAACCATTTTATAGGCAAATAAACCCTTTAACACTAGAATGTCCGTCTGTGTTGATTGGACTCCGGGGGCTGTTTAGTTTTTCATCATTTCCGCATTTTAGCAGGGAATTTAAAAATCTTTTGTGACTTTTAATTATTTTCTATGGCAATTACACACAAAAAGTTTTGTGGTTCTAGGTTTATTAGGATAGGTTTTACAACTATATATATGTAGAACGTCCGCTGGTGTCGTTTCGACGCCAAAGCAATTTATAATTATGAATAGCTATCGTCCAACAAACGATAGTTCACTGAGTAAAACAAGCTTCCCGAAATACTATCGCACTTTTGTTTGATCTTGAATGCAGTGATGTTGTGTTCACAGCAGAAATGAATCAATTATTCTAAAATTGTTGTGTCTAAGTGTTTCGTCATACAACATTTGCTTCTCTGCTCATTAAAAAGAAATCATTCGATTTTCGAACCGTGTGCAGAGCAGACAGCTTAAAACGATGGCTCGTAGAAAAGATCTAAGCCCTAATGAAATTGCTAATTTGTTGCGAGAGATTTTTGTGAAGGAATCAGATAGTGGTGAGCTGTCTTGTTCTAATTTAGATTCCTATGAAGACATAAGATTGCGGGAAGGGGACTGTGAAGAATCTGAAGAAGTAATTTGTTTTGTTACAGTCTTTTATGATATAGATGGTCATAATATCTGATAATTACATGAAATAACTTTAAAAAGTCTTGAAACTAATCCTTATTGAACAGTAATCTTACAATTATTTAGTTATTATATTATATATTTTATATCGCCGTGTCGAAACCGGCGGATGTTTAAGGGAAATCGAAATCCTGGACGTTCTAGTGTTAAATATATCCACAAACCTCCAATAAGAAATTAAATAAGTATTAAATATTTGCTTACACATTTATACAGTCAAGCAATAATGTTATCATTAAAAAATTGATGATAATGTTATTTTCTGAAATTTTGAGAAGTTGATTAGAAATTGCACTGAAAAGTCAGAATCCATTAGGAATAAAATAAAATACTTTTATTGGTATTTAATCAAATTCAAAGGGTTTCAGCATTAAGTGAAAAAAATTGTTTTCTCCTTTGGAGAGAACAATTTTTAGAGACATACTTACAGAACAATTTTTTAGAGATAGCATACTTAGAGAATTAATTATTTGAACTCGCCACGAACAGATTAACAAAAATATCTCCAGACCAAAAATTGATTGGATCTTACTCTGGGCGTAACTAAAATTATTGTAATTTTAATAGTGTGTCTCATTTGTGCTTCATTATTAATTTGATACGAAATCTATAAATATCTATGTATTTTCTATCGTATATCCGATGGATTTTTTATTGTATTAAAATTATAACATATCTTGAAATGGAAGCTTAATTAAAAAATTAATAAACAAAACGAGCAGTTAAATGAATAAATAATACAGAGAACCTTTGTTATCTTTGTAAGAAAAAAACGGGTCT
This sequence comes from Argiope bruennichi, assembly GCF_947563725.1. NCBI lineage: Eukaryota > Metazoa > Arthropoda > Arachnida > Araneae > Araneidae > Argiope > Argiope bruennichi. Next base: position 75,266,758 of record NC_079154.1, on the reverse strand, counting down.
CGACTCTCGCTACATGAAATATACGTCTTCAAAGCTCTGTTGCTAGAAATGTGATAACGAATGTCTTAGACACATATAAATATAAAATTATTCAATGGAATTTCAAATTGTGAGATGTATATATTAGACGAACATAAATTCTTAAGCAACTTTTATAAATTTTGTTTTAGTCGGGATTTAATATATAATTTTTGTTTTAGAATTTATTATAACTTGCGCAAAATTCTTTTTTTTTTCTTTTTGCTGATTATAAATACTTTTGTCTAAGGTGATTATATAACTGCTGACAAATTGTGATATATGATAATAAAATAAAAACTGAATTCCGAGACTTATGGTTTTAAATAATCGTAGGTAGAAATATATAAAATTAGAATAGCTATAACCAATTTTAAAAGCAATTGTACCGCAGTAAATGAGTTCTGAGACTTGAGATAAATATATATTCCGCTGGAAAATAAGTTGAAGGTTCAGACTTTGATTCACTTTCCAGTGATGCTGAAATTGAGTACAACATGTCTTCCAACATGTTCTTGACACTTGATGAATAATTCAACAAAATGGGAAGAGATGTTGCAGAGAGTGAAATAAAGATTAAAATAAGGATACGAATTTTTTAGCATAATTTTCACACAGCGAAAACGTATACGCGAGATTATTTTTTACTGCTATAAACGTGACGATTTGTGAAGCCTAAAGGCTTACAATTGAAATTTTGTTCTAGTTATTTTTGAGATATGAATTTCTTGATGTACCTATTTTTTTCGGATTTCTTCAAGAAATAATATAGGTAGTTTTATATAAGAAATAATGTGGATTTTTACATAAGAAATAATGTGGATTTTTACATAAGAAATAATGTGTGCTTTAAAGGAGATATTTTATTTGTCACTAGCTGATATCCGGTGCGTTGCTGGCTCAGAAGAAATTATTTTGGAAATACCGTTTGGAATTTGAAATAACTATCTTATTTAATTAGGAATGATAGAAATGATGATATTTATTTCCTTATCGAAAATGAATAAATTCATTGAAATTTAATGTTATTTTAAAATCGTTTATTAACTTATATCACATAAACGTTTAAAATCGATTAATCATTAATTAGTATGTAATTTCATTGTTTTATTTAGGAAAACATATTTATGCTTCCAATATAAGTCATAATTATATTTAGCAAAGAATCACGAATGACATGAATTTGATATTTTTATACAGGGAACTTGAGAGTTTGTCAAAATAATGAGTCAGATGAAAAAATTATTGCATTTAAGTTACATTGTTAAATATATTGATTCATGCGAAACTCAGTCAACGTAATATCCCTATTGCAATATCATTCTGTAAGGAAGCGGAAAATTCCCTTGAATTTCCTCATAGAATGCTAAAGAAATTATGATTCTCCTACAATAGAGATATTATAAAGATGTTCCTCAATTTCATCATTTAGATATAATTAGATTTTGTCAAGCTTAACTGAAAAATCCTGTTTTTTAATTAGTATCCAGTATAAATGATTTACAACAAACTGAATTGACTAATTTTATACGGATAACATATTCTTTTAAATATATATGGCATATTTAACTTCTGATTCTCAATAACACATTTGAAATTCTCAATGTATATGTGCAAAATGATTATTTACTTTGCAATTGCTTTTGGTTTTTTTTAAATTTCAGAACATTTCAAATTAATTTTGTTTCTTATGAATATTTTTTTACCTCAATAATTAAGGTAGATAGAAATAAATATTGGGACTTTTATGTAATATTATAAATATACTTTGTACAAACATTGTATTAAAATGCTTAGCGAAAAAGCACTAGATAATATTTGGAGAGCAGTAATTATTTAGAAACTAGAGATCGATTTAATATTTTATCACTTCTTACAGTCTAATATGAAGTCCTATATATTTTTCCGTAAATATGATTTCAGACTTATTATGACAGGCCATTTCGACGAATTTATAATATATACAAATTAGGGTTCTTTTTATCCTAACAACATCTTTGTTGAAAGAATCATTGCACTCTGAGCTTTGTTAATCACTGGCCTATTAGTAGGCAATAAAATGCAGAGCTCATTGCATATTTGGAGTCATCACGAACTGTTGGTTCGAGCGGAACAATGGTATAAGAAATAATGAGCTCGTGTGCTCATACTATATATATCTTTTTTATTGATGACATTTAAGTTGAAGAATAAAAAAAAATATTTCATCTCTTAATTAAGAGGACAATATTTTAGAATCATTATTGTTAAGCATTTAAGGTATGCGATATTTTCGATACTTGGTAACATTACGATGATATGACCGCTAAACACGATAAAATTTAAAATCTAGTATAAATAAATAATAATAAAAGAAAGCAATGAATTTTTCTTTTCTATTTTTAAGGTATCCGAACAAGTTGAGAAGGTCGATTTTCGTTAAAAATGACATTTAGAAATTCTTTTATTGGATAGACCAGTCTTTGAGCTACCCAAAACATGTTTACTTTTGTCTCTATGTTAATTAGAAATCAAAATATTTATATTTTAGTAATGATTGGTAAACCGGAAGTGGACATTCAAATAACCGGAAGTACCGATTTAAAAAGCCAGAAACATGTTAAAAAAATTTATAAACAAAAATTTAGTTTTAAATACGAAAATTTTTTGCACAGAAAAACACAAAATACCAATAAGAGTTTTCAACGGTGGTTTATGGAAATTTGTACCTAAAGATGTCTTTGCCGAACACCGAATCCTCAGATTAGGGGCATTTATGTCTGTAATACATTTTAACGAAGGGTTTATAGGATTATTGAATATCCTTAAGGTTACGCGAATGTATCCTAGTGCAAATGCAGTTAAACCATTTGCTAAGCTCGACAAAGATAGAATAAATGAATCTAGGCGGCATTCACTGCCAAATCCAAATATTGCCAGAAAAAAAATGAAATGATTAAAAAGGAATATTATTAAAAGCTTTAGGAAGAAGAAGGTATGACCTATAAATGTGGTGAATTTTAAGTAGTGGTGAATTTACATAATTTATTATTAAAACATGTTACTTTATACTTTAAAGGCATTTTTCTCAAAATCGATTTTTACTTATTTTTTGCTGACTTCAAATCAAATAACTCAAAATATAATTATCATATTACTATGAAATTTGGTGGAATTTGTCTTTATATTATTTTCTAGGGAAGGAACGAAGAGAAATATAATTGAGTGGATATATATATATATATATATATATATATATATATATATATATATATATAATATTAATTTACAGCCTATTGTTTGAATAATAACGTGATAAATTAACTAAAAATTTCATGATAAATCTTCGACTGGTTCCAAAATTTTTATTTATTACTATAACCATACGCTTGTAGCTCATTTCCTAGAGAAAACTATGCAGTTTATTTTGTATAAGCTTTTTTCGGATCAGAGTATGATTTTTGGCGTAGCCTACTTGAAGTTTTTTTAAGAATTTGCTTAAATTTATGCTATTAAATGCCAATTTTCAAAACGTATTAATGTTTATTTCAAATATTGACATCTTATTACTAATTTTAAATAATCATAAACCCCGAAACATAGTTAAAGTATGTCTACATCTTGTGTTTCTAAAAAAGTGCTCCGAACGTGTTCGGATACCTTAAAGTGAATTACTTTTATTTTATAAAAATGACATAACTTTTAATTTTATGTATATTATAATGGTAGCTCTTAAATTAAAGAAATAAAAAAAATAAGAGATTCATAATTTTTTTCTTTTTTGGGTTTTAAAATGATTTATTTATTATAATTCTATAATATGGCTATCTTTTTATTTCATATATATTATAATGGTAGCTCTTAACTTGTTAGTAATTAGTGAAGGAACACTTTGGATTTATTTCAACATGAACCAGATATGAAAGTTTGTTATCATTCTGATTAAGATAGATGAATTTAAAATTATATTTAAGCAAGATTTAAAAAATTTTAATGTATTTTTCTATTTCAAACATTAGCATTTTAATAGAGTAGATCTTTCCTCTTACGATATCTGTATTTAGGCTTTCGGATACCTGTACTTTAATTATAATGTCTCTATTTCATTAAGAAAGTAATATGGTCTCTAAACCAATTCACGATAATTCTGGAATAATTAAAACAAATATATGTGCATTCAAGAAAATTTCAATTTTATATTAATGATTTGAAATATTATTCATCTAAACTTCGGAATTTCTAAATTTAATTTTGAATCATGATTAGTACCTACTACTTAAAGTTGGAAATAATATTGATTTTTAATTTTCCTAATAATAGAAAATATTCATTTTCTTTTATTGAAACTTGAAAACTTGATTTTTGATCTTTGTTCTAAGTTTAAATATTTCATTTATCGAGAACATAGTCTAAATAGAAAAAGAGCCACCTTTTTTGTGTTACCTCACATTATTAATAAATCAAATCTGCCCTCATGATATTTATAGCTTTATAATAAAGAAATTTTGTCCCTAAGTGCTAATAAAATTAGAATTTAATTATTGTTTTAAATGTAGTTTTAATTATTAAATTATTTTTGTTTTTCATGTTTGTTGATAATTTTATTTATACAATAATCCTGACCAATAATGATATTATGTAATAAATATAAAGTGTCACAGTAAAATATATCAATGAATGTCAAATATAATGAAGAAAATATATTAAACATGAAAGTTGAGCAGAAAATTTGAGTTAGAATATTTTTTACCTCAAAAGAAGCTTCAGCTCACGTTAGTATAAAAACAGTTTATATTTTAAATGATTTAAGTTATACCAATAAAATTAGCGATTTTAATGTCAAGATGATGATGATTGAATGTACCTTGAAATTATTTCTCAATTTAAAATGTGCGTTAAAGAGAATAAATACTGTATATTTATTTAAGGATAATGAATTGTGACTTCTCACAATACAATTCAATAACTCATTTTGGTTTCAATTGTTTTATTCCATTAATTGTTTTAAACTATCTTCTTTTCATCATAGAAATAGTCCTTTCCTGATATTTGAAAAAATGATAATCTAAGGGACTTGCAATTGTTATTGAATTTTTGCGTAGAAAGACGGGATTTATTGATGTTTAAAATCAGAGTGTCTAAATTCTTTCATTAAGCAGCATACAACTGGAAATGAAAAATAAAAGGCAAAAGAATATCTGGCAAAATTATATCTTCGAAGAATCATTCAAAGAGAACATTAGTGTTTAGTGTAATTAACATAGTAAGTACAAAATCCACTAATTAAATTACCTTCCTCATAATCAGATTAAAATCTCCACGTGTTATTTAATTAAATCATAATTTAAGAGGATTATTAATATTTTTAATAGATATATTTATGCTTTTCAGAAAATCTCGCTAGAATGTTGAATTTTATGATGCATGAAATTAAACATGCCATAATATATCATATCTAAAATATGACAGTTTTTAAAATCAGTACATTCATTGTGTAAATAAGAACTATTAAGGAATAGTATAATTCCATTAATTTAATTACTTCAGAATTTTCTAATTACGTTACATGCTAATTGCAAAAACAGTATTTCTCTTTAGTATTTCCATTTCACGAGATTTAATTGAGTAATAAAGTTAGATGAATATTTAATTTAAAAATGTCTTAAACAGATTGGGGGTGTTTAATATATAAAATTAATTCACATATATTATAGATGGATTTCAATGAGTTTGGTTCAAGAGTTTAATACACTTATATGTGTAATATAAGGAGATAATCGAAGTATAATCTTTTGTATAATCTTTTATATAATAGAAGGTGATGTCTGATTAAGTAAACATTCCATAGTGCATTGCGATCGTTATTATAATGGAATGAGATGTTGTTCTGTTGAGGTGTGCGCTCGTTAATGTCTTATCTTGTCTTCGTGTTTTGTGTGAAATGTGATCGTTAAAGAAATGTTCCCGAAAGAATGTGTCCTCTTTCTTCCACTGCACTGATCATAATGATCTTCATTCCACCACATATATTTATTTAAATGCACAGTAACAATAATTTTACTTGCTTAAGATTTTTATAGGGGGACGTTTCATACTTTGAGACAATTCTCAAAAATATTTTGTTATTATCTAAAATTGAACAATTGAAATCCTATTTAAGTCCATTATTTTAGAAAGTATGACACATTTAATAATAATTACGTTTCACTTAAAGTTGGCGTAATAATGTTTTCTTTCACCCCCCCCCCTTGTTATTATTCCATGGTATAACAATATTTTACTAATTGAAGATTGAAAAAACAACAAAAAACAAAAAAAAAAAAAACTAAATTACATTTTTATTTTAAAAATATTTATATTGTGACTTATTAATATATGAAAGTGTTAATTATTATTACAGACAGTTTTACTATTTTTGACAAATCAAAGAATTAGTTATCTTTATTTTATAAGCAATATTATTTAAATTTAAAAAAATAATAATATTGAAGCTGACTGGAGTATAGCTGAAATAGAACTATATAAATGAAAAATAATAGAGAAAAAATACTGAACAGCGCAACAGCATTGGCGTCAACTATGGTTGAACCTAAACGTCGTCTTTGACCACAGTACAACCCTTCCCTACATTATCACGGGCCGCGGTGGCCTGGTGGTAAGGTATCGGCTTTGGAACCAGAAGGTTTCAGATTAGATACCCGATTCCACCGAAAGACCGTCGTGTAAGCTGGTCTGGTGCCTTTTAAATCCGTTAGGACTAATCGTCCCCCGTTGGTGTGGTGTGGCAGTTTGCAGAGGGGTGTGACAACTCTTTGGTCCTCCTCGTCACTCCAGTTCAAAATTTCTAGGTACGTTCCAAAATAGCCCCAATGTTGCTTTCAAACGGGACGTTAATATAGGTGGGGTCGGTAGGGGTATTCATTTCTTCAACATTTCTATATCCACCAAGGGAGCAAGAACCAAACACCATGCTGAGGCTTCTCTACTTCAATTTTAGGGACACCCTCCCCCAAGGGAATAAACTTACATAATAAGGATCAGTAGATATATGCCGTTTCATTTAAATTTTAATATGTCTATCGAATGTGTCTAAGATTTAGCACTCTGTTTGTCCCTTTAGAACAATATACCTTTATGGGAAAAGATATGTGAAACATTGTTTAGAGTTAAATGCACAGTATAAATATACTTACCTTTATATAAAGCATATTTTAAAGTAAAAAATTACACATTTAAATTAAGCAAAATCGACAGTTGTAAAAATGTAAAAACGAAGAAAATGATAGCAAATAATTAAAGTTCCATAATGTTGTTTTCATTTTTCTAAATAGCAACAACAAAATATATTGTAACCACACCAGTCTTTCTAATTCCATAGCCGTTAGATAAACAACTACGATAAATTAGTTAATGTTCCGCTCTCTAAATGAGAGTTCTAACATGGAATTCAATTTATTTCAAGTTATAACACTCCCTACTTAATGTTTTTTTTGATTTCACAACTTTACTTAATAATTATTTGGAAGCAAATTATTTAGTTAATACTTCCAAATTAAGTTCCGAACTTAAACTATTCAGAACTTTGAGGAAAGCCAATTTAATCATATAAATCTTTAAAGCACAATAATTGAATTTCTAACTGTGTATTTTCAATTATATAAACTTCAATAGCTTTTAAAGATAATAAACTGCTTTATACATTTATTGATAAAAATTCTAAAACTTGTATAAAATATATTAAAAAGCATTAAATGAATATTAATATTTAATACATAACGATATTAACATTTAATACATTTCTTAATCCATATATTAATATTATGGATTAAGAAACAGAAATCATTTTATGGATTTTAAACTAATTATCGATACCAGCAGCCCTACATGAGCAAAGTTTTGTTCAGATTGGAACTCAGTATATTTTGTAACAACACAATATATGCAAGGTTGTAACTAAATTTCAGAAAATAGTGCTTGCTGCTTGCACAACTTTATATCAATTTACTAACAGAATTGATTCTTTATTCCAAGAACATAATTGATTCCACAAGAACAGTAAAATTATTTATTACTGTTCTTGTAGATTAGAAATAAACAATACATTAAGTGCCTCATTACAAATTTTATACGAATCCGGAAATCAAACTTCAGGCCTATATTGGCATTTTCTGCATTCTCCGGTTCAATGGCACTTGTTCTCTGGTGCCTGCTCCAGTAGAACTTACTATAATCTCTAAGTTATATATTGCAGTTCTTGTATCATTGGTGACATACACTAATACGTTTCCAGTTACTTTCTGTTGAACTACCGGTGAACACCAAACTACAGAGTGCGGCAATAAAACTCGGACAAAGTTATTGCCTCATAGAATAGAAGTTAACTAATTTATTTTTAATTTGTGTTGATTTCTTTTTTTTTCTATCACTTCAATTATAAAATATTTTTTAATATATCTCTTAGTTGACACATTATTTTTTGGCTTTTTGCAAAGTCAAACAAAAGACCTGCAATTTTAGAATTGTTTAAGCAAGGAAAACGGCAGTGTGAAATCGTTTGTTTGCTTAACCCTTTAAAGGGCCATTTTTTTTTCTAGTCATATTATGTTAAAATATTTTTAGGCTTGAAATTAGAATAAGAAAAGAGATTCGTTTAGCTTATTAGACAAATTTAATTAATTAATTTGGTTAATTAATAATTAAGTAACAAATCAAGACGCATCATTTTGTGTGAGATAAAGAACTGAAGCATCTAAGTTTCTGACTTACTAAAAAAATGTGTCAGAACTGATGCCAACCTACATAATTTCATACAAAGATTGATAAATTTGGTGGGAAGCATACTTCCCACGGCCCTAGAAAGGGTTAATGTGCCTCGGCAATTAGTGTCTGATGCAATCTGTCGTTTCAAAAAGTTTGACAATGATGGTCCACGTCCAGGAAAGGGACGAAAATGCTAGTGAACACTTCCAATAACCGTAAAATCACCAAAAAGCGAGTTCAACGAAATCCGAGGGGTCCCATGAGAAAGAACGCTCCTGAAATAGGAATAAGTGACAGATCGGTGCGGCAAATGGTAAAAACAGAGCTTGGACTGAACTTTACAAGTTACAAAAAGTTCAGCTTTATAATTGAAGAAAACTAACTCGTGCGGCTTCAATGACGCCGGAAATTTTTTAGCCGAGCCACAAGTCAGTGCTCGGAGAGATTCGTTTTCACTAATAAGAGGCTCTTTGCTATCCAATAAGCCCATAACTCCCAGAAAGATGAAATCAGGCCTGTGGAAGCTTCAAGCACTTCGGCAATTGTTGAATATCGCTGGCATCCAAAGTCAGTCATGGTCTGGGGCGGAATTTGCGCAAGTGACAAACCACGTCTGGTTTTTGTAGACGGTGGTGTTAAAATAAGTCAAAAATGGAACATTATAGAAGCTGATGTACTTTCATGGTCCCAAGAGCGCCTCGGCAATGTAAACTGACGTTTCAACAAGACTCCGTACCAGCTCACAAGGCCAAAAAGACATGAGTGGTGCAAAGTGCATTTTCCGGACGTGCTATCATCTGGCGATTGGACACAATACTCGCCGAATCACAATCCCATGGTTTTTCGTGTATGGACCGGTTTGGAGTCCAAAGTTTGCATTAAATCACACAAAAATTTGGACTTTTTAAAACAATCGCTTCGGCGGGAATGGAATAGATTAAAGTAGAAAGCTTACGGCGCATTGCTGAAACTCTCAATAAGCCTTTGCGTATCTAAGTCGCTGCAAAACGCGGCCTCTTTGAAATCAATTAAATTTCATGATTAGTCAAAAACCTACTCTTATTATTATTTGTAATATTTTTTTAATTAACTTATTTGTAATAAAGTTATATTGTTGTAAACATTGTTTCTCCGAGTTTTTCTCCCTCACCTTGTATGATATATACTTCCAGGCTGAATAACTTAATATTTACTGCATTTTCATATGATATATTTAAATTTTGGCACTTACCGCATTTTTATTCGCAGTTTTCAATCATGAATTATCATAAAATATTATCATTGTGCAATACATGATTGTAAATTTTATCTGATGTTTCGTGTACCATTAAAGAATGAATCTACTCATATCCTACGGGGAAATTTAGCAATTTGAATATGATAAACAAAATAAAGATGTTTAATAAAAAATCATTAATATTTTATTTTAAGGTAAAATGGTGATAATTTTTTTTTTTGGTTCCTCGCTTTTTAAGATAGAATATTTAGAGATATTTTTATTTTACTTGCAGTTGAATATTCTTAGATATATAAGGAAAAAACGTTTCAGATTACTGAAAGCTTAATTCTAAAAAGAAATATTTTTAAAATTAATTTTAATTACTTGGAAAAGATCTTCAGAAAATCAAAACGCATGATTGCTTTTTAATTAAATTCAAATACATCAAATATACTGTATTCGTGATTTAAGAAGGAAAATTGATCATTTAATACATTAAGGCTCAAATGCTTTTCAGATCTTTTTTTTTTTAAATAACTGTAAAAGATAAGTTTAAAATTCCCGACTTTTCCTTAAAGCAGAAACTTATTCGCTCTCATACATTTTTATATTTGCAGTTGAGTGCATAAAATATTTTAAATAAATTTACACTAACGCATTTTTTAAATTGGTTCTTTTTTCTTTAAGAAATAAATTTTTGATACTGAAATATTTTAAAAGAATTTTTCATTTATAACAAATAGTGAGTTTACTGTGAGTTTTCGAATTTATTTTTTATGTTTATAAAAAAATTAATAAAAACAACTATTGCCACAAAGTTGCCTTAAGTAAAATTGTCTTAAATAAGTTTTCTAAAATAATAAATTTTCAATGTTGACTTAAATAAAGTAATTTTTTATCATAATATTTTTTATAATAATTTTGTATAATATTTTATTTTTAGATACAACTATATTTTCCTCCATTTTAAAAATTACCTCTTTAAATACCTTAGCACATTAAACTGGTCTGAATTTTCTTCAAATTTCGTTTTCATTTAAAAGAATTTAAATCTTAAGATTTTGGAGATTGAAAATTTTTCGTTGACATTTATGAAGGCATACTATAATTTATGAAATTCTACAAATTCCGTTTTGAATATTATAACTCGATGATCAATATTTTTGGTAATGTATTTCTAAATTTAAGAAAATGAAGTATAAATATGATAATCTATGTTGAAAAGCATTATCAGTTTGAAAATCATATTAATTTTTTTACCGAGCTAATGTTGGATATATATAAACTGCTAATTGAATGGTATTTTTTAGTTTTCTTTTATTGCATTAAACTTTTATTTCACTTATAAAATTTCTTTCAATATTTTATAAACCGATATATGGAGAAGAATGCTATATGTTGAAACAAAGTACAAAAGTAAACCTATTTTTAGGCTTGGTTGTTGTTTAAAGATCTATGATTTAAAGTCTAGTAAAAACCGTTTAGAAATGATAATCGGCTTTTTAAAATGTTTATTTATTATTTAAAAATGATACAATACTGATTTTTTTACTGCCTATAGAGAAAAATAAATCCTCTAGGTGCATCAAAAATATTAATTAGAACAATAATTGCAATTCATTCGCAGACAAATTATGAGAAAAACACAAAACTGAAATAAAAAATATTTTAACGAATAATACAGAATTCCAAACGATTTTTTTGGGTATATTTTGAAAAAAAAATGATTTATTTTTAACTGGAACGTTGCCAGCCTGGAGTAGAAACTCCTCTTTGAATTATAAATAGGGGGAAAGTTAACGAGCGATAATAAATAAATGAAGCAGTTTCTTGGGTTTAAACTCTGGCTCTTGCATATCTCCCAATGTATAACACCACACTGAACATAAGAGTTTTTCTTTATTTTTTTCAAAGAAAAGACAAATGTATTGATTTTACATCGATTGCATTACACACTCTGATATATAATTACAAATATTTGTATGATAAATAGACAAAATGAAATGACTAATTCAGTAATTGTAATGAAATGCAGAAATAATGTCAGTTTAAGGCACATTGCACTATACATACCGGACCATTTTTTTTTCTTTTTTATTGCATTTTTCAATTGCAAGCTTGTATCAATTAATGAATTTGTTAAATGGTTGGCTTATTTTACTCTTGTATTACTTTCTTGACTACCCCCAAAAATAAACATAGATAAGCATTCGGAAGCATATATATATAGGTTTCATCATCTGACATTGTAGTTTGGAAATTGCTTTAAAAAGAAATAAATTAAATCGCCCTCCAACAATCAGTATTTAGTCATTTATCGTATTTAACTCTAAGTATTAGATTAATATATATTCCCCCAAATACAATGGCTTAGTTTTACTACTCATACATTTTATTTGCATTTCCTTTCAATTTATTTCTAGTTCACTACTTTTATTTTACTTCATTATCTTACTGATCATCTAACTCCTTTAATTTTCATTTTTATTTTCATTTCAAAGTCCTATGTGATTTTTAATTAATTGCTATAAACTGGAAATTATATTTATATTAATATTATATTTAGAAGCAATTCAATTGTGTTTTACAATAAGCAATCTAAATAATAATAAGAAGAAGAAAAACAGTCTTAAAATAATTTAAATTCTAAAAGGACTCATAATTGCAAAGGCCAATATTTCAAGCGATTTCATATACTCAAAATACCTTTTTATATTTTCTATTAATCACTTCCATTTTATCGCGTGATAGCAGAATGTTTCCTGGTAAAAATTGATCTGGGATAGATAAATTGATTTGATAGATAACTTGTCTCATTAGAAATATCGGAACTTTTCAGAACTTTGGAATAGCTAAAATTATAATTAACTTAAATTTATTATAATCTTCCTGTGAAGTAGCTTGCTATTTTATTTAAAATTTCTCACAAACTCGTTAAAGAAGCTAATAGAAGTTCATAATGTTACGTAAAAGTAGCATTCTTGAAAAAAGTGTTGATGGAAGCTGAATGTTATTAATGGAGTTATTAAATGGAGTTGGTAGGTTGATGAGGGAAGCACAACTTGAAGAATTTTTTTCTGGATAAAATAATTACAGGCGCATAAATTATTATTAAATTTTCTTATTTTAAGCAATATACATGTGGAGCCCTTCTGAAAGTTACGGAATTGGAAAATGAAAAGACACGAATGACATTTAGCTAATAAGTTGCAGATTGCTATAAGAGTACTCATGCCGGATTTAGCAGTTTTTCTGCTCACATACATGATAAGGTTATAAAATTTAAAAATGCAGCAAATATCTTAATAATTTATATTTTAAAATTTATCATACAATTTACAACGTATTTTACTGGTTAAAAACTATAAGAATGACGATTATTCCATAATAGAAATTATGTGAGGTTTCAGTCATTGAAATATATTTGCAAATATGCAAGCATTAAAAACTGATTATAAAAAATAATTAGGAGATTCGAAGAAACGAAGTGCTTAGAATTATTTATGTGAGAAGACATTTTCTTTGCAGAAGTTGCTAAAGATGTTGCTATCATGGTGAAAGAAGAAAAAGGCTCAAGCTTCATGGGCAGTGCGAGCTGAGTAATTATATGCATGTCTGTTAAAGTAATTATATTAACTTCCCATGAAGTAACTGGTTGAGTTAATTGAATGTTACTATTCATAAAATTCTACGAAAAATTATATACTTCCACAAATTAAGACAATTCCAATGATATTTGGGAATGCTATTAGCTTACAATGAGAATTGGCACTGTAGCACTGTACAGGCTAATGAAGAGGGCCGTGGTGGTCTGGTGGTAAGATCCCCTCATCGGAACCGGAGGGTTTCGGGTTCGTGACATGATTCCACAGAAAAATCGTCGTGTAAGCGGGTTTGATGCACGTTAAATCCATCCGAGCCAAACGTCCTCCCAATGGTATGGTGTGGTGTGGAGAAGGGGGTGCCACCTCAAGTGTGTGTCAGCCTCGTCATCTGACCATGGTTCAAAATTACGAGATCCGTCCTACAATAGCCCTAGTGTGGCTTTAAAAACGCGACGTTCATATAACTAAACTGGACAACGAAGCACATTTTGGATAGCAAATTCAAGGACCTGCTGAATTTGAGCTGAGGGAAATCATTATTCAATTCTTCTATTACACATTTATAGATTTACAGAGTAACATTATGCTGTTGATTCGTAGCAACACTTCTTTTCATTCTGTATTTCTCTGAAGCAACAATCGAGAGTTCTAGCTACATTAGCCTTAACTAAAGAATGTTTTGCATCTCTGGTAGAGAAAAATATTGTTGTTTTAGCAGAACCATTTTGATGCAGGATGGAGCTAACCATAAGTTGAATTAAAAATGTGCTTAGAGGGCAATTTATGAATGAAACTGCTCTTACTCGCCAATTTTGTCAAATTTGTATCATCAAATTTTCGCATCATCATCAGAAATGAGTGCTTTTAAAGTTTGATTTCTTAAAAGAGCTGGAGATACATAAAAGAATAGATTAATATTGATGATTGTATTCATTTACCAGGAAAGGTGATGATTTGTAATATTTCCAGTAATTTTTTTCTCAAGATTTCTAAACATTCTTTTTGATATTTTAAAGATATTAATATCATGATTTACTGAACCCGAATTATCTTCAAGAATCCATTCTACAAAGCAATTCTATTGAATTCATATAGCAATAATTAGTAATATATCTTGAGATAATTTTTGTATCTAAAAATTTGTTCATTTAATGTTGTTAGTATCTATTCATTAAAAATCTGTCCGAATTTCAAAACTTGAATAAATAGTTTCTGATAAATACCAGTAAATTAATTTGAATTATGAAAAACATTTATATATTATTGTTATTAGAATAAACTTTATTGCCATGCTAATGAAAGAGAAAATGATAAAATCAAATATATCAAGATCAGGAATTACTCATGATATGCCTAGCATTTATTGTGAGATCTTCAAACATTTGGTCTATAACTAAAATAATTGAATAAAAGAATAGCTCATTAATAATTGAATACAAAAATATTTTAATGGAATAAGCATTTTTCTTATGTCAGATAAAATGCAATAATATATTTTCAGAAAGTGTATATTTTAATAATTCTACAACAATTAATTTTTAATGCTTTTTCAGTTGAAAATAAAACATAAGTCTCTCTGAATATTAGGAACTACTTAGCTGAGAATTGCCATTCCAAAAATTTTATTTCTCTTCAAAATTTGCACAGTTTGTTGCTGCAAATACTGCATTTAACAGGAAAAAAGACAAAAAAAAAGTAAAAGATTAACTATTTCCTCGGAAGGAAATATTTATTTATGTTTAAATACATATTTTATTGTCCTTTTCATTTTAAAACTGAGTAATCAGATATTTAAAATATTTTTTCTAAACAATTTGTTTGGAAAAGATAGAATTTCAAAGTTTTAGGAATATTTGCAATAGGCTTTAAAGGAAATAATTTTATTCAAGGTTTCATGAAAAATCCAACTAAAATGGGTTTTTAAAAATTTTATATAATTAAATTATTTGTTTGGATCTTTTTCTTGTTGTTAATTTTATATTTGAATTAATTTCTTTGGCAAAATTAAATGAAGAAGTTTATCGCAGTTTTTTAATCAAAAATTGTGGATAGTGATAGGATTGAGTTCTCGAAGTTGAAAGAATTTGAATATTTGGTTTCATACATTTAAGCGATTTGGAGCAGGTTGAAAAATACGTATTTTGTTGAAGCTCTCCAATTATTTTGTAATATTTTCATGTCAATTACAGTATATTAGAAATCATAATCTTTAATTTTTTTAAATATTAAAATGTTTTTAATTAAATTTTAAAATTAATATCTGTTGTTCGTATGAACGTAATATAAATTTAATGCTCTAAAGGCAGTTTTACCAAAATAAAAATAATAATAAAACATTATTTCGAACTTTATTATTGTTAAAATTTGCTGAAATCACTTTAATGCTTTTATAACCAGGTTCAAACAAAAAGAAACCTTTACTATTAATGAAGGAAAATATGTGTGGTCTTGTGACACTCTACATCCAAAAGGTTTGCCCAAAATTTTGTTCAAAGGTAGTTTAGAATATAAAAATGGGTATGCACCACGATGCAATTATTTAAAACTTATAATTAAAATTTAATTAAAAACTTAGCAAAAATATAGTGTTTCTGTGAGAAAACTTCTAAAATTATTATAGCAAAAAATAACTTTTACATCATTGAAAATTATAAAAAAGTACCTTTTTAATGATTAATTTAATAATTAGTGGGTACCAAATTTTATTGAAACTAAACATGGTTATTATATTTGGTTGTCAAAGACAGCTTGTTATATAACAATTAAATCTTATTAGTTTTACAGATGCGAAGATAAGAGAAATATTTTCAATCAGTGCATAGAAATTTAATCATCTTGAATAATTTAAATTTAATGCAGGTAATGTTTGAAACCTGTAAATTATTCAGTGTAATATTATAACCCAGTAAATGAATATTTAAAGCATTTGAAAGTAAATTAAAATCAGAAACTCCTTTCCTCTTACGACTGTACTTATTGCAAATTAAATCCTAAAAATCAATATTTACTATCTTTTCGTATAAAACTGAAATGAATAAAAATATGTTACATTTAATACTTTTTAAGAAATTCTTATGCCTATTTTTATGCATCAATTTTAACTTAAAAAATGTATATTATTTCAGTGACATTTATAATTTTCTTTGTGAAAACAGAATCACATTGTAAACGATTTATTTCTTCACTAGTGTTTCATGTAATTGAAATATTTATGAGGATGATTATTTATTTTTATATTGATAAATACATATGGTTTTGTATAACTGAGCTTAACGATTTTATATGCATTGCGTTCCTCTTCATTAATTTTAATAATAAAAGCCATTTATTTCGACATCCATTGCATTCATATTTATATTAAGATGTATACAAAATTCTATTATGCTTATGTTATTTCAGCAGATGTAGGGATATTATCATATAACATTTATCATCTTTTAAAAATATGGTAACTAATATAATTAAGTTTCGTTGATTCTGTAAATCATAATAATTCTTACTGTATCTTTTACTTTCTATTTATGGAAATATAAAAAGAACATCCATTAAGAATAAATTATCATATATCATATTTTTCTTAGAAAAAGAAATATAACAATATTTTCAGAGATCGCTATGTTTCGCACAGAAAAATTCGATGACTGATTATTTATTTTTTTAATTTTTGCTATCCATTTATCATGGCCTTATTTTTTTAATTATCCAATATAACAGTAAAATATGATGCATCTATATAATTAAATATTTTTACATTCCTTGGGAAAAGTAAATTAAATAAAATCAGTTAATTAAAAAAATAAGAAAGAGATTGAATGTTGTGTATTTGCAATATTTCTCATTTCAATAATTTTTTCAGTTTCGAGTCTATTTTGAATGTATTTTAATTTTAATGATTATTTCCGAGTCTATTAGTCAAATTATGTCCTTTCTACAGTAGAAATCGAAGAGAGTGCATTTCAGTAGATTTTAACTTCTTTCTTCTTCCGATACTGAAATAATCACTGAAAAGAGGTTTTATTAATTAAAAAAAAAGGGGACGCAATCTTCCATTTTGTTGAAACCAATCAAAATAATATTTTTTAAAAAGCATTGTTTTTCTGATACAAATATGTTTTGAGAAAATAAAAATGAAAACAAAGCTTATCATCATTTAAATGAAAAGATGTGTAAGCATTGTATTTAGTCTGATATTTTATATTTCATGTATAATTAAGTTTTAAGTTATTTGTTAATTTCCTTAATAATTTATATATATTTATTTAACTCAGTACATTATTTTACAATAATTGTGACACCAATAGAACAAAAACGTTTATGATGATTTAATGTGAAAAATTCTTATTACTACAAGCTTTGAAGAAAAAGTTGTAAAGGATAGGTAGACAATGTTTCAGACACATTGGTTAAACATTAATATACAGTATAATAAACATTAATATATTGTAACATACTGTATCAGTACTGAAAACGCATTACTGATTTTATTGCACAATCTTACTATTTTTCAGTTACTGAAACTTTAAGCTTTCATAATTTAGAATGAAACAAATTATAAAACATACAACTTCCAAAATTAGCACTTGAAAGAATTCAATGAAATTTTTGATGCATTTTGCGATTACTTTATTTCGTTTCTGGCTAACTGAAACACTTTTTGGGAAAAATACTTATATTTTTAAATGTATTTGCAATTTTTTGATTATAACTACTTTTTATAACTTCATTATTAATTCATAAAATACATAAAAAACATTAAACAATTTTGATTTTAACATTAGAAGTTTTTTTTCAAAAACCTGTTCGATCTTTCCCCAATTAAAGAGCAAGCTGTTACTGTAAAAATAACAATATTTAAAATGAAATTTTCTGCTTTTTATTTACTTATTAATTAAAATGCACAGGACATTTGTAATTACTATCACTTGCCATAATAATAATAAGTGTTATCAGATTATTATGAGTAAAATGAAGATGAAATAGTTTAACCAATCAATATAAAAGCCAGTCTGTACCAGAATTACAATTAATACAAGCAAATGATAAAATACTTTGTAGTGTACTCATTTTATAGTCAAAATTTGCAAATAAGCACTGATTCCATTTTCTTATAGAAATTCGTGGGCTCTGTTATCTTACTTTTAATGTCTTGGCATCAGGAATGGAGCGGCGGCAGTTTAGAAGTGATTTAAGCGATGAGCCACCGTATAAATATATCTGACATATGCTAAATTTGACGGAGCCAAAGACATTCCCAATGGTGTCACAGTGTCTTAGAGGGGATGCCTACTCAGATGCTATCGTCGTCATCTGAACACTACTTAAAATTACTTTCGGTCCCCAAATAATCTATAGTTGCTTCAAAAAGTGTTGTCTGTTAAATCACTGTATTATAACGTCAGAGTTGCTGCACACATTCCCTCATTCATTTTTTTTTCAGAATCTGCATTTTTGTTCAAACTTCTCTTCTTCATCCTCTATCTTTTCTTTTAGATTTTTTTATCCTTTCGATTTCCCTTATCCTTTTATCTTGTTTTCATTTCTTACTTTTCCTTACTAATTATGTCGCCATATTATTTTTAATTGCTCGTTTTTCGGATGGATTAGTTAGAAATGAAGGGCTTCTTTTTATTTATTAAATGAGTCTTTTTTTGGACTCTTTCCGAAGTGTTGAATCCTTAGGAAGAAATCTTATATTTGAGTGCATGCTAATATTCAAAACAGAATTTGAAATTTGAACAGAATTCTACATAAATGAAGAACAAATTAAGATAAATCTCTCAAGTTGTTCTGTCACATACATTCATGCATCTTTGTTGATTGACAAAAAAAACAAAACAAAAAAAAAAACTAAGCAGTTTTTTAAACGCACGGCATAAGATAAATATTCTTTAAAAATGATTAATTTAGTTTAAATTAAAATTAATTTTTTTCCCACTTGATTATCTAAAGACGGAGCACATGCTTGTAATCTCTATACAAGCATACAAATCCTATTTAGCAAAAATTTTAATCGTAAAATCCCTTGCTGATAGAGAGTGTTAGAAGTTGTGCCTATACAACTTGCCTCTATATGCAGGATTTCCCCATTATAAATTGCCTTACAAAGAGCAAGCATGCATAAATTGATGCTTTCAAATTTCACCCGAAAAAAAAATTATTGAGGTAAATTGGTAAATCTGCCTTTTGCACTAAATAAGCTTTTGATTATTAAATAACAAGCAATTATTGAATATTTTATAGATAAAAACACTAACTTTTAATTTTATTAAAGCATTTATTCCAATAAATAAATCGACAACAGATTTTGGTTAACACACAATCAGTTATAGCGTTTAAACTTTTTAAGAGCAGAATGTTTCCAATGGTTGATCATTATTTTATGACTCACGGAATCATTTGCAAAATAACGTTAAATGTCTCATGACTTCGCAATTCCTTTCGAGAAAACAATAAAACGGAACTGAAAATGTTCCCTTAGTTCAATTCGACGCTTAATATAATTCAAAAACTATCTTTCAATAACAGACACTCTGCAGCATAAAGTCCTTGAAAATGCTTTTAAATTGATTTTCTCCATATCTGGTTCAGATCAAAGATAATATCTCCGGACTTTTTCTCCTTTCACTATAATCAAGTAATGCTTGTTATTACATGTTCATGACAAGCCAGGTGAGTTGAGGCTGTCGACACGATGGATCTGAAAACTCACTGGGCTTGTTCTTTAGATGTATACTTGATCGTGACAGATTTTCTGAATGCTTTCGACTTTTGCTCTTTCTTCTCTGGAGATCAATAGTCCATCTCCATTAACAGCGGTGCAACTCTTCGAAAAAGGGGAAATCGAAGACAAATTCTTCGGCATTGCTCCTGAAGAGAGATAAGAAAAATAAGTGAAGGAAAAAAAGGAAGCAAACACAAATAATCAACAACATAGAATACTTTCTTTCTACATGCCTTCGAATTTTTTTTGTGTGTGTTGTGTAGTTTTTTTCTTTACTATTTCTACAACGAGCAGGTTTGGCTTTAGTTGATCCCCCTTTCTTTCTTACTATCGATTTTATTTTCATGGGATTTTGTTTGTTCGATTTCGTTTTTCGAGTTGGAAATGGGGAAGTAGAATGTATTGAGAATTACTGATGAGAAAACTGATTTTTTTCCTATGAGTTTATGTCATCATTTATTAATTTTATTTTCTGAAACCAAATGTAGTAGAGATAAAAATGGGTATTAATAAATTCTTTTAATTTTTGCCTTTTTAGAATTTTTTAACTTGAAACGAACATGTAGCTGTCAGACTATCTAAACATTTCATCTATAAATTTTCACATGGAACTTTATAACGATAATTGAAACTATAAAAGATAAATTCAAAGTAAGTATTATATGCTTTCCATTTACATTAATAAATAAAAATAATTATGCATAATCTGTAATGCATAATTATTCATAATCTGCAATGCATTAATCTGCAATGCATACTTCCTTATTTCGAAAAGATTAGCGTGTCCCGAAAGTTCCTTTCTCATCACGCTAGGAATGGCCTTATCTTGCTCCGCTTGTGCAAACATGCAGGCTTAACTATTAGCCGTCTATGTCAGTTGGTGTAAGAACAATAGACCTTCAACTGTCGCAAAGCCGGGGCTACACCCCAAAAAATGCTTTTGTCCATTAGGTGGGATTGGAAAGGCATAATTTTCCACGAGCTCCTTCCTCAAGATAAATCAATAAATTCTACGAAATACTCTCATCAACTGGATCAATTAAAAACTGTCATATAAAAAAAAAGCCAGAATTAACCGACGAGACGTTGTTTTTCATCATGACAACGCGAGGCCACATATTGCATTAGTCGTTTGAGAGAAGCTCTTACAGTATGAATGGGATGTTTTACCACATCCTGCATATTCTCCAGATTTTGCTGCATCTGATTAGTACTTCTTTTTGTCCTTCAAAAATTATCTTCTCGATGAGCACTTTAAATCCACCAGCGAAACAAAAGCGCACCTCAAGGATTATTTCTTGCCCAAAACCCAACAGTTTTGAAAAGGAGGCATAATGAGGCTTCCTGAGAGATGGTAGAACGTAATAGAGTAAAAGGGTACTTATATAACAAAATAAATAATATCTTAAACAGTAAATATTGTGTATTCATTAGAAATGGAAAAAAAAAACTTATGCGACACCCTAATAGTTTTCTTCTGGTTTTTTTAACGCTGCGAGGCACATGTCAGCTATTCGAAGAATGAAATTGACTTTATATTTCGAAGTTGTTACGCCACAAGTATAGAACGTCACATCACACGTATATAAGTATAGAACGCAGAATATGCAACTTATTTGTTATAGTGGAAATAAAAGCGATTCTTTTCATTGCAAATATATTTTTTGATTCAGCTTATTTTGATTTTTTAAACAAACAATCTGTGATATAAATATAATATTTTTGTATTGTAATAAACTTATGTTATGATTCCACATGATAATTATTTTTTTCGTGTTAATTGCTTCATTTATTTATCTGTTATTTCGAAAAATCACCCATCCATATACTTTTCAGACTCATTGTATAAACTGCTTAGATATTAAACAAAATCATTCTTCCTTAGCTTTCAACGATGAAATGTAATCATGAGATCAAATATTTGATGAAGCTAGGAAAACGGTTTAAATTTCAGGACAACAATGTAATCCATTGTTGGAAATTTACAGAGAAAGATAATTCTAGAAAATGTCAAAATTCAGAGGAAATTTTTCCGACTATGAAATTGATATTATATGAAAAGGCAAATTTAAAATGTAGTAAGATTAGTTTATATGCAATAATAGTTTGGGAAGTTATAGCAAGAACAAATCAAAATTTCATTTAATATTTATTGAGTTAAAATTCTAATCAAAATTTCAAAATAATCGCTCTGAGGAGCACATTCCCACCATTCAAAGTATATATCTGCTAAATTTGATAGTACAAAATCAAACGGTCTGAAACGTCGAGAACCAACACACACACTTTCATCTCTATTATTAGCAAAGATTAAATATTAGTATTCATTATTACAAAACTCATACCAATTTCTTTTTTTTCGAGGAGTCTTTTTTTTTCTCTCTTTGGTCTACAAGGAAGCAAAAATAAATTTAAATTTTTTCTTTTTATTTATTTTTTTGCGTTTATTCTTAACTATTTTAATCAAATTAAGATTTATAGTTTAGTCTTTTTTTAAATCGGATCATTTTTATAAAATAAAAAGGAAAAAATCAGTAATTTTAATTAGTTTTAGAAACAATTATAGTTTCTAACCTGAGAAAATGTTATAAATGAAAATGACCATCTGGTATTATTTATATTCTTTAATATTGGCAAGCATATTCTAGCAGAAATCAGACATTTTTTTGAAGTTACTTACTATAATATTCAGTTTTTATTTACAATATTTGAACAAATCTTTTGATATTATTCAAGACATTTCAAAGTTGGATAATATTTTCGGTAAATAATGAAGAAACCGTTTATTTCTTAGAGCATTAGTAAGTTAAGCTAAAATCTTCAATGAATATTTTTATAACCAAAATATGCCGACGTCCTGGCATAGGAGTAGCGCATCTTCCCCGTGATCTAGGCGTCCCGGGTTCGAATACCGGTTCGGGCATGGTTGTTCATCTGTGTTCTATCTGTGAGGTGTGTGAATATGCCCCCCCCCCCCTGTAAAAAGAGGTTGTTCACGCGAATGTGTGACTTTCATCTTCATATGAGCTAGAAGTCAGACTTCTACCCTCGGGTGCTCAGGGGTCTTTACCCTCATTTACCTTCACCCCCTTTCAGCGGTAACGCGGACACGACATTATCATCATAACCAAAATAGGTGATTTGATTACGGAATATTTATTTACATACCATTTATTAATTTTTAAATAATTAGTCGTCTTTGACAACTTGCTGGTTAACTTTACATTCATTTAGCTAAAAATAGTGAAAGCCACTAATAACTTTCATACATTTTCATTATATGCATTACATGGCAAATCCTAAAATAAATATTTTATGTTTAAAATTATACGCAAAAAGAGGAAAAAAGCTATTGAAATACTTTTTTATTCCAGAATGCCAATTTACATTCAAGCTATGAAATTTTAATAACTCTTTTCTACAGAGAATTAAACTTTTGATGAAAGGTTAACATTTGACATGCTTTTCAATATGAATGGTTCATTTCGGCTCGCACAGATGCACAAGCTTAAGCAACATCATATTCCTGGATATGTAATAGATATTTTTATAATAGATGTTTTTATTAAGAAGCACTACAGAACAACAATATGGAGAATTTCTGATAAAGGGGAGAGAAAATATTTCAATCTCGATAACATTTCATTTAATTTCTGCTGCTCATCATTTATGTTTTATATAAAGCAGTTTAAAAAATTATATATTTCGGACAATTACCGTAATTGTGCTATTGAATATTAATTTCCATTGACGCGTCATAGTTAGTACCTATTTAAGGACACTATGCTTCATTTTTAGTTCGATTAAACTTTTTGTTTGATATCTATTTCTGTCATCTTGATTTCCTTTCCCTCTACTTTTCTCTAAATGATTGGAGGTTTTGGTGATACAGCAATTCCTCTTCAAAGCATTTCTAATATTTTGAATTTACATTTATTAGCTTATAGAAGCTATGAGCTAGTTAAAAAATGTTCAGTAAAAGTGTGCAGACTGATTACATTTTTTTGTAGTTATTGAATAAAAAAAATACAAATAATAAATTTTGTGCCACGCATGTAAGCATTTTATAAAAATACATATATTGATTTTGGCTTTCTATATACATTCTTAAGACTTTAAAAATTATTTTAGCATTTGTTTGTAATAATTCTATAATTTCAAGCAGTCTATAATTTAAATAAGCAATCCTTTCTTACGAAATCCCATGTTCATCATTCGATGATGAATATAGGATATTTCTTTATCATTCTAAAGTATCTCATATTTATCATCTTTAGATGATGAATATGAGATACTTGTTGTTGAGATATTTATCATCTAAAGATGATAAATATGAGATGCTTTATTATGCAAGTGATACAAACATAGTTTGCAAAACGAAACTTCTAAGTTTATTTCTTAATCTTTTGAAAAATTCTTCGCTTAAAAGTTGACTATTTGTCCCTTCTTGCTATTATTTTTGTTTGTAATGATTATTATTATTTTCCCTTTGCCGTGGTTCAAGAGAGGAAAATAGAATTTGCTTCTCGAAATGATGTACAGCGTTTATATTAGTTTGAATGTTATAGTTTATTTCTCATTCAAAATTCTTTATTAAGAGAAAATTCAATTATCAGATATACAGAATTACTAATATCCTTTGAACGTCAAAATTAATTTAATTAATTTCAAAATTTTAATTTAGATAATTGTTTGATAACTGTATATACATCACTTTACTTCACCTTGTGTGAATTAAATTAGCTGTTAAAAATTGATAAATGTAGTTTGTGTCAACTAGTATTCAATATGTGATTATTCTTAGATTAATTGAAAGACAGAAAAGAGTGCGATGGAACATGATGCCACTTTTCACAGACAGAGACTAATTTATTCCGAACGCATCTGGCAGATTTCAGCAATTAGTCTCCAGACGCCAACAACATGGAAATTCCGTTACCTGAACTTTCAATCCAACTGTTGATTCTCTCTGAATGATGTGTCTCCATATTACAAACTTTGAGTAAGTTCTCTTAATGTGAAATCTGAATGCTTCTTAAAACATTCTTATTGTTTTTTATAATATTTGACTGCAAATATTGAAATATTTGTATTTAATATGGATCTTGAAATTGATGAGTATGGTATTATTATTAACTTGACCAAAATCCGTGTAAATGAATTAAATAGTAGTGAAATGTATGAGGTTGTAAATAAGCCTATTGATTTTAATTTTTTGTATAAGAACACTCTTTTGAAGTTTTTGGCATGTTAAATCGGAATATTATTCAAAAGCAAATTTTTATTAATTTATTATTTTATTACTATTTCCAACAATTCCCAAATTTCCGCAAGAGTTTTCATGGCGTCATGAACTAATTGATTATGTGGTTTTCTTCCATTGTAACCTGCTAAAGAAGAAGAATTATATTTAAATCTATTTACAAGGCAAATTAAAAATTAGAAACCAATTTTCCACAAAATCTAGAAAATACATGAACCAGACATGGTATATAATAGCAATATGATGATATGGAATTTATCTGAATTCAGAGCTTCGTGTACAGAATGAATAGAATGTATCAAAATTATCTGACTATTTAAGAAAGCCTCGGACATCAAATGTATCTAAATGATTTTAATAAGATTAAATGTGACCAATATATCCTGTGAATCAGCTGGTCACCAAAGGCAATGCTCAATATATAGAAATCATATTTCGCTATCTAAAATGAAGAATAAAAATGTTTTTTTTAAAAAAGCATCAGTAAAAATAATTTTTTCTGCATTCCTTATACTCATTTCTCCTTGCATTTACTTTATTACTTTATGCAAAATAGCATCAAGCAAAATAAGAAAAACTTTGATTTCTACCGAAGTATATTGCTATAAAATTTATGGTTTAAAATAGTTTCGTTATAATTACCTATTGCTTTCAATGTGAGCAAGCAAAGTTGATTTAGGAAATATTTCATAACAATGTAGAAATTAATTTTTAATTTTATACGTACCATTAGTCTAAATTTAGAAAATACGATATTTATAACCTGCATATTTTCAATTTATGGGGTTTGAGATATCTCATCATTTTTAATCAAAACAATTGAATGTATATTTATTTAAGGTAAGTAAGTTAGAAAGGTATATTACGTTGAAAAGTCGAATTTTTGCAAATTTATGATTTTTTTATATTCTTAATGTTTAAAGAGGTTTATTAATATAAAAAATACTACACATTTTTGACGTCCATTTTTTTGGATATTGCATTGACTTTTACATTTGCGTTTCGTACATTTTAATGATATTTTGCTTCTTTAGTTGGTATTTTCTAAAATTCGATTCTTTGGTAGAATTTTCTACGGAAAACCTCTTATATTAAAATTTAATACATATTTTTGTTCAAATTTGGTATCATAATTGCACAATATGTTCTACAACTCCTAAAATAGAGAATAAATAATATGTTCATTTAGAAATATTTTAAAGTTGTTTTATAGCTTCGGTAAGGGAAAGAAATGGAAAAATTTCATATTTATCAGTCAAACCTCAATATTTAAAAAATAGATATAGATTTTTGTTTTTTAGATAGATATTTTTATATGCATTCACCTTAAACTATGGGGAAAATTTCCCTAAAATCATTCGATAAACCTCTAAACTAGAAAAATTTCACTCCATACTTCTTTCTAGCCAAGAAAGCCCCTTTTTCCCATTTTTTTTAAACTTTTGCCCCTTAACTCTTACATTTTGGTTTCATAATGTTTTTATAATCTTTTGTATGCAAATATTTAAAAATATAGTTATTTTATAACGTTTTGCAAAAAAATTAATCCTGAATATATTCAAATACCTTTTATTATATTATTTATGCCACAACATCATTATAAATACATTTTATCGGTATTAAAAAAAGACAGATATATCTTACACATAAGCTTGAATTATTAAATTCCTTAGATCAACAAAATTCTTTTATAAGTTCTTAATATTGAACTCCTATATTTTTCCATGTATGCAAATGCGAACTATAATGAGGGTTATTTCATTGAATATATTGAGTAAATAAATTTTTCTTTATTCTATCACTATCCCTACTTAACCGCTCGTTAAGCCTTCAACATTACAAATTAACAACCTCTTAATAGGCGATAAATGAAGAACTCATCACACACTGGAAGCCATTATCAGTATTTGGTGTAAGGGAAGAATGGTGCAAAGAGAGGTGAGCCCGCAAACACTTGCCTCAAATATCTCTTTTATGCAGTGAAATTTAAGTAGTCGAAACACCCTTTTTTCCTATTTCATCTAATCAAGTGGACAGTATATTTTTTTAAATTATTAGTGATAAAATGTTGATAGGATAAGAGTATATTTAACATCTAATAAAAGTAATATGAGGTGCCTATAAATTATTTTAATAAAAAGTTTTGTAGTAATAAAATAATCAATTACAGCAGATAAATAAATTAAGTTTATCGTTTCACTTTTTAAATTTTTTACGTAATGAAAATTAATTTAATGTAATTATTGTTTTACTGCAATGGAAAATAAAATAAAATGGATTTACTTTATTAATAATGAGTAAATTTTCTTTAATAAAAAAATAATTTGTTTTAGTTGTATTAAAGTAATATTTCCAAATGTTTTATCAATCGCTGCCTTAGCTATTTGTACAAAATTCAATCGTTTCTTTCTTCTTTCTGTTTACTTTAGAACTCCGAATCAGTTTAAATAAATCTTGAAAATTTATAGATTTTAAATTTAAAAATGCACCCTCCCCTCTGAATTTGACAAACTTATATATTTCCAAAATTTCATCTTATATTTGCTCAACTGGAAAATATATATATAATTTACGATTCAACAGTCAACTTCCGAAACTTTTCTTGATACCTGTTTCCCCAGAAGCAATATGTCTCTAAGAATAAGAGTCAATAATTTGAAATTTAATATATTATTAAAGAAAGTAAAAATATTCTTAAAATATTTTTTTATTAAAAAATGAGGTGAATTGTAATTAATTAATTTATAATGCTTTATTTTTCATAATAATAGTAAACTGAACGTTCACCTTATATTTAATGAAAAAAATATTTCACAAAGTTTATGCATTTTACTTTCTTTTACTTTTCTTCATACTTTTTCATTTTCTTATATGAGGTGGTGATTTCATGAAATGGAGAGTAATATTAGGTTTTGTTTTTCAAAATATATTTATTGCTAAGAACTAATGCCCAAAAAACAAAGTTCGAATTTCTACCTTAAGTACTTGGCTGAGACATTGAAACATATCTTTTTCACCTAAAAATTCTAGAAATTTCTAAGAGTTTGAAATTATAGTTTTCTGCTCTTTCTTTAATTAACTAGAAAAAGGAGAGAATAGCATTACATAGAGAAAAATAGGAGAGTGTTTTTTTATTGAAAAGGAAGATTGAGCCAAATCTACTTCTTGCTTTATCGAGTCTTTCTGATTAACTTTGCATTAAAATACGATATAGACTGAAAGCGAACAGCAGAGATTAGATTAGAAACTCATTAAGAATAGAGAAAACACTCATATTTCAAATTCGAAAGCAAGCATCCATATCTGGTTTCAACTATACAAAAACATATTCATATATTAGATTGTCTTTCATAAATTGAAGTAATAAATGAGCGAACAACCGATAAACATTTTTTTTTTTTTTTCGAAATGATGTTGCCTGTTTATCAATGCTTCAGCAAAATGTTTGCATCGGAGATTTAATCTTTGAATTATATGCATATGCGTACTTAATATTATGGATTTAATACTTTTAGAATTTATTAATAACGTTATTTTCTATTTATTGTGTGACATTATTTCTTTCAATCAAAATAAATGTGTCTTCCCATATTATTTGAAAAAATTTACTTATATTGATTTATAATAATTCATTTCACTTATATTGATACATCATTATATTAATTCATTGATTATATTCATTCATCAGCAGTGGTTGTATGATAAGATCTCGCCTTCTGAATTTGAATATCGGTTTGAATTGACACAAGTTTCTTCAGATAGATCAAATATTTCACAGCTTGTTTTGCATATAAATGAAAGAAAGTAGGTGTCGATTCAGATGTGATGTTTACCATCTGAGTGTATCCCCCAGGGGGCACATGGAAAAGAGGATGAGATGCTTCCGGCATGGTGGTTGGATCTCGCTACCTTGGTGGGTACATAAATAAGTGGGGGTATGGCTCTTCCTATCGATGACGGGATGAACTTCCTTCGGGAAAGGTTGTACCGCGGCCAACCACAGTTCCCGCCCATGTTGCTGTCGCGGCGGACCACTCATTGAGTTTTCTTTATCCGTGTGTCTTCGGACGGGCCAGAGAGTCAGTGATATGACTTCCCATTTGATTATGACATAAGTTTAGAGGTTTGTCTCTTGTGTTGCTTTGAAAATAATAATTCAATCTATCTAAACTAAATTAAATGATATTGCTACATAAATTTTGCTTGATACGAAATTTTATAATGTAAGTAATAAAACAGCTGAAACAGTTTCATCTTTGAAAGTTATATCAAGCTTTTTAAGATACAACTACAAGAAAGTGATATTCAGAAAGTTTTTTATTAGACTGAAGTTAAATTTACTTTTAACATTATTAATTTAAAGATTTTGGAATTCATTAAATATATCAAGAGTTCAATTATGCAACACCAGTTTTTCTTTATATATTATAGTTTCTATAGTGAATGATAGTTGAATAAAACTGCATCATTATTTAAACTTCATCTTCTTAAACTGTTTAAGGTTAATATATAAACAATGCTTGTTTACTTAAAATGAGGTTAAAGATCTTAAGTAGTTTTCTATCATCCAATTAAAATGTTTATAGCCATTTAAATTCGTTTGATCAAAGTGTTATAGAAGTTTCTAGAACTTGAAATAACATCCATTATATGACGATAATTTTCAACAGATATTAATAGAAATGTAAATTCTTGAAATATTCCTCGCAAATTATAGTGATTGTCATTCCTTGGCAGAAATATTTTAATCGTTTGCATTAAAAATATTTCCGAGAATTGCGTAAATTCTTTAATTAATTAGGATGATTTCATAATTAACAACTTCAAATCATTTTGGAAAACTTCATTGATTTTCATTTCAAATGATAAATTCTTGTAAAAGGTTGTAAAAAGATGCAAATGATAATCATCAATGGAAAATTGTTATTTAATGTCACTTTATTTATTATATTAGAGTTATTAATTGTATATATAATAATTTTAATAATCATATAAAATATATTAAATTTATGTGTTATAGTAACTATTGATTAACATGAAATGCGATTATTTTATGAGACATATCTGTAAAATATCTGATATTAGTGAAATTAATTAATATATAATAGCATTTCTACTTTGTAAGCAAAGACTACTGTAATTTAGATTGATGTAAACAATATTTATTTTATATTATCTATACTTATAATAAAGCTCAATGTGTGTGTGTGTGTGTGTGTTGGCGCTCTACAGGCCAGGTCATTTGACATACAGCTATCAAATTTGGTACATGTATACCTTAGAGGTCGGGAATGTGCGCCTGGGGTCCCTTTTTTTGAAATTTTAATTATGAATTAAAAACTAACTTTCCCGCCAAAAAAATCTCCCCATTTTCCCCACCGCCAAATCAGTAAAGCTTCAATTTTTTTTTCTCAAAACAGCAATGAGGCTAGGGTTAACATTTTTCGGCGGATTATTTCAAACGATTCTGTTTATTTTCTTAATGTTTTATGCATTTAAAATTAAACATTGTTAATTAATCCATGTTTCAGATTCATTCTGAAGTAGTTTTGAATTAAAATAACACAGAATAAAGGAAATTATAATGTATAATCTGCATAGCGTTACCCCAACTGGCGTAGAAAAATTCACGCATTTGCGGTACCGGAGCTGGCGAAGAAAATTCACGCATGCGGATTCTGATTGTTGCCATGACAACCGTTACCAACGGATGATTTAAATTATTTTTAGGTTAGTTGTATGCTTTTGTAAGTAAATTGTATTTATGTTAGTTATATATTTTTTGTATATGCTTATAGTTTTAAGTACATCGTTTTTTAAGTAGATTTTTTTAACCTGTTTTCAAAAATTTAATTTATTTTTAGGTTAGTTGCATGCTTTTGTAATTAAATTGTATTTATGTTAGTTATATATATTTTTTGTATATGCTTATAGTTTTAAGTACATCGTTTTTTAAGTAGATTTTTAATACCTGTTTTCGACCGATTATTTTAAACGATTCATTTTATTTTCTTAAAGTTTGATGCATTTAAAAGGAAACATTGTTAATGAATCGATCTGTTCATGATGAATCGGAGAAAATTTTGTTGACAAATTCTTGAGATATTACATAACTTAAGAAATATATTCTTTAGTGCCCATAAAGTTTAAACGCTCAGTGACTCTATTATCAGTAATCATATTATTAAAAAAAATGCTTTGCTTCAGTAAAAAATATTATTATATTAATTGCAGTTTAGTCATTTCCA
Organism: Argiope bruennichi; assembly: GCF_947563725.1. Lineage (NCBI taxonomy): Eukaryota > Metazoa > Arthropoda > Arachnida > Araneae > Araneidae > Argiope > Argiope bruennichi. Next base: position 75,234,945 of record NC_079154.1, on the reverse strand, counting down.
TTTTAATTTTAAGCATAAATTCTACCGGAACTAACAGAAAATGAGAGAGATACATAGTATGTTATGGCTGAAGGACTTTATATTATTATGAGTGAATTATATGACTATCAAAATTTGAAGCTTTAAAATATTTGATGAAGAAGCTATTAAAGTAGGAATTACATAAAATATTTAATTATTAAAATTTGAACGAGCATTAAGATTGTCGAACCGGCTGGTCTCCAAAGGCGGCTAGTATAAAATAAATTTAACTATTTATGAATGCATTTTCTATAAAAATCTATTACATTTTTCGTTTAGAAAGCTTTAAAATATGCAATGTTTTTAATGTACTGCAGATTTTTTCAAATAAAATGAAATCGTTTTCTTATGTTATGTTCGACTTACAAAAAAATATAATGATTTCAAAGTCAAGTTTTCATAGTAGAAAAAACCGCTTTCTTGCATAAAAAATTGCTAACATTTTGAAGAAAATTTGAAGACATAAAACTCGAAGTCTACATACGAAATTTAAGTCACAAAATTTTGCAAGCTAAGCAATTTCGGATAACTTTTACGTTAAGAATAACGAGAAATTACTTTTAAATTTATTTCATGTAAAGTACATACTTTTCATATTTTGATGCTTTTAAATTTTATTTCAACGTTTTACTGCATATTAGATTTCATAAGTTTGTTGAGTATCGTATTGCTTTCACCCTCATTGATGAAATGATATATATTCAATATCAAAGAGCCTCATATTCATTTTTTGTTTGTATGTTAACTTTTTTGATATATTTATGTATATCTTTCCTTCGATATTCATAAGGATATTTATAAGGACAAACTTCAAAAATAAATTGAAATTCCTAAAATTTATCATAGCACTCATCTATTGAATACATCATTCTACAAATTTCAATTGACTTTTCTCGTATTTTTCCAGTAAGGCACACGAATTTTTCATACACCTTCAAAGTAAAAAAAAAATGTAATATGACTGACCTCTTAATTTAAAACCATTATTTTAAATCAAAGCAGACACAATTTTAACCTGAAAATTCTCACATAAAATATTATTGCTTATAGCTGTTTTTATAATTGAATTTCAAGCAAAATTTTTAACTAAAAATAAAAAAAAATACATAAATATCAAATAAATTTAATATTTTTCAGTTTAAGAAGATTTATAAAAATGTGACATAGATGGAAATAAGAACAATAAGAGTTGCATTTGCACTATATAGATATTAATGTTGTAATATTCTTATTATCTATTTCCAGATGCATTTGTTTGATCTATCGACTCTATAAATTTCTTGAAACGTTTGCCCTATGATATATTTCTGGCTATAACAAGAGATTTAAATTTTAATTTCCAAATGTTAAATTTAAAATTAGGAAGTCTTTAACCAACGATCGCTATAAAACCGAATAATTTTTCTTGTACTTCGTAAAGCTTTCTTTATATACATTATTGTGTAATAATTGTATAAAGTTGGATAAAATTTAATAATCATAATTATTAGCTTTACAAATTACATAATTATTATTATAAATATTTTAATAATAATTATAAGCTTTACAAAAAAAAATGCATTATCCATTTATAATTACATTTATGGCTATTTAAAGCAACTTGGGAATTTATTGTAATTATAAATCCATATCTGATGTATAAGATCACTCCTGAAAGGATAGCCTTAATTCTAAAATGTAACGTTACACCATCAGGTGGGACTTGACGGTTTTTGTATCTGTTTAATTCTAGTGTCAAGCGATCATAACTCATGTAATTATATTTTTTAAAAAGTCACAAATTAAAAATATATATAATTTAAAACTCAACTTTAAATTAAAGAACATTATCATAGATAATGAACTAACGTAATAAATATAATTGATAATAACACGCGAACAAAAATAAATGCAAGTAGGTGGAAAAAAACTTAAAAAAAAAGATTCCATCATACCAGGCTCATTATCAGGTGGATCTTCGGCAAAATCGACTTCATTACTTAATTCACAATTAAAGATTCTATTGCCAGATTCATTGATAAAATATTAGATTACATTTTGTTTCGGTAGAATGTTTATTTGAATTTACTTAAAGATAATTTTATGCGGTTTTAAATTTTGAATCTGAAGTTCTGTCTAAATATAATTCATCATCGAAGTAGAGTAATTAGGAAATGAACTGAAATCACAGGAACAATGAAACATTCTTTAAAAACATATGAAAACAACAAACTGCAATTCAGTTTTTCTTTTCAGATATATTCAAATATTCACTCGTTATTTTAGTTACCGGGTTTCATTTTTTTTTACATTATAAGGAATTTTAATCGATAAATTTTATTAACTTTAAAATTTTCTGATTAAAATTAATTGATTTCAAAGATATTTTTCGAAAATATTAATTTTAACTTTTAAAATTGTTTATTATTTTTAATTTCATTAAAAAGGCGAACAGTTTTTTTAATGGATCAATTACTTATTTCTTAAAGATTAATGTTAACTACCTGCATTTAAATTGCACTTACAGCAGAGAGTATTGCAAATAATGGCCCGAATATTTTTCATAACATTATTATTCTTAATTAAAATACCCAATGTTTTCCAAACAGCTCTAAAATTAATTTTCATTCAGGATGAATGAAAATGAATTTTCTTAACAATGATCTTACTTAAATGTTTATATAGTTCAAAAATTTTCAGCAAAAATTGAAAAAAAAATCATATTGATATTCATAACTTAATTCATGCATTTTCAAGAATAATGGAAACAAAATCAATTAAATAGATTTCTTTTCAGTTCATTTCTAAAATGAAAGAAGAAGAATAACGTTCTAATAAGAAGATTAATTTTGATAGAATGTTTTTATACAAAGAAATACATTTATTTGAAAATTTGTATTCATTCGCTATAATAACTTTTAAAAGAATCCTCCAAAATTATTTAAAATATATTTTGATTCTTTTTAAATTATTAATTGTATCCAATCTTTGCATCCTTATCTAAAACTCTAAGATCCTTTTTTTAATACGATTTATTAAAAAAAAATCTTCAGTATTTGGATTTCTTTCAAGTTTTGATTTAAAGCAAATAAAGACCAAACGATATTTCTGGTACAGAAAAAAAACATTTTAAAGAATCTCCGCATTTGATCTGAAGCAAAATATTTCATAAACTTTATTTGGATAAATCGCTGAACGAATTCAAAATGATTAGGGTTATTTTGTTTTAATGTAATAATCATTTTTTATTTCTTAGTCCTGACTAAACTAATAACATAAGAGCTTGTTAATAAACCTCAAATTTCTGCCGCTCACTTTTTATCTAATTTAAGTGATTAAAGTCATCCCAGAAAGTTAATTAATCCTCTGCAGAAATATGCGTGAAAAATATTCGAAGTGAAATCACTCATTCCATAATTGAATTGAAATACAGTAATAAGCTGTAAGATTTTAAATTGATGTGCATTTTTGAAAAAGAAATGATCTCTTTTTAATAAATTTTCCGTTCCAAGCTTAGGTGATTTAATGGAATAATTAAATTCCCCGAAGTGCACTTTTCGCTAGGGAAATTAAAGCCTTGCAATACAAAAATAACTTTAATAACGGAGATTATCATTGGAGTGTAAGGGAAAAAAAGGGATAAATTGCATGTGATTGTTTGGGAATGATGGAAAAAGAATAAATAATGATCCAACCAGGAAACCGGTACTTCTCCGTTTCTAAAATTTTTAAAAATATGCATAGAAGAAATATAAATTTTGATGAAATAATTGGACGCAGTTATGCAAAATTGAAACAGACTTAAAGTAGATGTTCTGAGATTTGAAAATATTAATACCACATTCTTCCGTTTTTATGTAATTTGTCCGATACGGATTGAATTAACGATGGCTCATTTTCCCATGGAGTTAAAATTGCATACAATTGCTCTCAATAAGGAATTCGGCTTTTCTAGTGTTTTATTTCAGCGTTTCTCTTCGTTAAATAATAAATTATTTACTTAATATTAAATATAAAAAAATAGATTAAATAACACACATTTTTTTTTTTAAATTCTAAACAAGATTTTTTTTAATTTCACAATTCTAACAAGATTTGAGCCCTTGCCTGCCGTCAGCGTATATATACGTCTCGCAAGTATATATATATATATATATATATATATCAGTGGCACTGGGGACCGAATCTCGCAAGTTATCATTGGCAGGTAAGGGGTTAAAATTCTGTGCAATATGAAAATCAACTAGTTAAATAAAATTAATTGTAATTGCCTCTTAGTAAAATAATTAAAGTTTTAAATAATTACACTTGAAAACTGGAACTTTAAAATGCAGTCAGTAGGGAAAAAAATGTCGTGTAAAAGTCTAACGAAGACCAATACTTCCACGCTAGAAAACCATACAAGTTCCCAATACCCTCTAAAGATCGAAAAATGCACTTATATATATAATCACAAATGCTGCAAATATTACGATGTATTTCTGGAAGAATGTTAAAGTGTCATAAGAGCAAGCGCGAGGGAAGTACTTATCGCAAATTGGAAGATGCCGTGAGTGCCAAACTGGATCTCAAATTGGATTTTTGATCTTTTGTATAATCTACTATTGGAACTTATTGCGTTTTCTATTTGAATTTAAAACAATTTCCTTTATTTCAGTTTCAATTTAGTGATTTTGAAAATCCTTCACACATACATATAAGGTGTGTCAAAATGGAAATAAGATTACGATTTCATTTGAGGAATTTTGAGTTTGTGTTATATGTACTATGATACCTAAGAAAAATGGCTTTGAGATTCTTGCAATTATCCAAAGTAATATTTTTTTTTCAAATTCTAAATCGTTTGTAACTATTGGTTTGAATTTTCTGCGATGCTTTGTATTCCCCTATCATACATCAATCACTGATCTACCAGAAATTTGTACTTTCGAAATATGAAAAGATAAAATAACATAATTGTCAAAAAATCTAAACTCGAGAATTTGACAAATTTCTACATTTCAGATCTCCCTGTGTTCAATTTTTTTAGAATTATGCATGTCTTGCCGTGAGTGAAAAAAACTTATAAATGTTTTGAACTAGCCAGATGAAATTCAGTATTTTTATTTTGCACTAAATTTATAGATCACATTATGCATCAAATTTTGAACTAAATCTATAGAACGCTTATCTTTCAGAGAGTCCGAGTACAAGTGAACATGAACAAAAAACGTAAACAGACAGATGAAATACTTCACGCTTCATTCGATAGAAACGATTCCTGCCAAGTTTTAATATTTGTTACTATAATTAGTTAATTATATTCAATTAATACACATATAATGATTTTCTTTAGCATTATTGCGAAATGCATAACATTTATAAGTGGGACTTTGGGTATAAATATCTGAGCGTTCTTGGTATTCCCGGCATTGACCATTAATTTATGCTGAGTAGGGAGAATACTTCTATTTAGATGATGCGAGAAAATTTTGAGAAGCCAAATGCCATTTATTTTAAAGGGCTGAAAATATTGTAAACGTATATGGAAGATTGTGACTGTTTCTTTATACGCCAAAATGTAATTCCAAGTACAGCATATTTGTAATATCCTTATCGAAATATAGTTATCTAAAGATTTATAGCTATGTGTGCAATTTGCTCTTTAGAAGATCGTTTAAAATTCCCAGAATTCACTGCCATTTGTTTCTGATGATCTGTTTAATCCGCAGAACTGAGTTACATTACCATTTGTTACACTTAGCTGCTTTTTTCGTACCTGTTCAATCAAAAAACAATGAGCCCACTTTGTCCAAAATTAAACTAAGCAAAACCCTTTATGACCTTTATGAAAGAATTAGCATTTTTTTGAATATAGAGAATTATAATTCAGAAATCATTTTTTTTCCTTTCCTTTTCATTTTATGCAATTTACCCTTAATAACTTTCACAGCAAACTTGAAACTTCTTTAGTCATGTTACTTTTACCATTTTAAGAACTTTGCATCATTTAGCGTTGTTCTAAGGTTTACTTAATTTTCTGTCATCTTGGATAAAATGCTATACTTCAATTTGAAACAGAACATAATTTTTAAATCTTAAAAAAATACAAGAGCATAAGATAGAAATATCATTCATTTTCGGAAGTTTCATATACTGGCGTGAATATAGTTCAGTTTTGCTTAATATATTAGATGTTTATTTAATAAAAAATATTTTTGATGTCAGAAAAATATTCAGTGTGATATAATAATAAAGCTAAAAATAATATAAAAATGTTTAACATGTGTGAATATTCATTGTTTATTTCTGAATTTCAATTTTAACTATAATTGCCATAATATTCAGAACTTGTATTAAAACCATGCATCATATTAGATTACTCAAATGATAATTAATAATATACCTTCTAGAAGAGTATGTGGAATCTTCAAACCATGATTATAAAAAAAGCCAGGATAAAGTATTAACAACAAAAGCGATTTGGATTTCATTCATAACAATAAAGACACTATGTAAGTTAATTAAATATAGAGTATGCGATGTTATAACAACTGAATTGATATCTTTACAAATATGTAGAAATCCTTATATTGTCAGAAGGTATCAGGATAATATATGAAACTCTCGTTTAAATCTTAATTAATTAAAATTTTGAAATGCCCATTCCCAACCTCCAAAGTATATATGTACCAAATTAGGTATTTCTTCGTCAAACAACCTATCCTATAGAACGTCAGTAGACACATAGAAGCACCCCTATATTGGCTTTCATGATTAGTAAAGAATACGATGTTTTAGACTTTAGATGGCAAAAAAGTATTTCTCATACAAATTTTTCGAAAATAATTGTCTTTTTCCATATCAGGAATCGTTGAAATTGAATTTGTTAGTAACGTGTATCTGGTTTACTGCAATTACCTAAACCACACACTCATGCATAAACTAACAATATTTGATGTTATCAAAGCTATATCATTAATCAAATTTCTAAATTAAGATTGATGGTCATTATTTGTACATGCATAAGTCTTTGGTGCCATTCCTCAGAACTTTACAGAATTACTCTCAAGGCCTTTTGATATATTTATTTATTACTGCCTTTTAGTAACCAGGCAGATTGACAGGATAATAAATGGTCAATAAAATTTTCAACGTATATTTTATGTAACTTAGTCTTAACGGCTATCTAATAGGCATATTTTTCAGCTTCGAATTGGGGTTCATTATAATAGTCTTATACCGTTTTGTTCATTGTATTATGTATTTCCCTAATTTTTGTCATACTTTCGAATATGTGCTTTGATATGAAAGTTTTTAAATTTCAAGTAATACAGACACTGTTGTCGGATCTTTCTTTAAAGCCTTAAGTGCATTATAAAATATTTTTTTAAATAATTTATGTAAAATTTCAGAAGTTTATTCTATAAAATTTTCTCTGATTTAATGTAAAATTTAATTTACTGCAATGAGAAAACAATTTCCAAATATTAAGAAATTTAATGTAATTCATACATCCAATTATATTATAGGAAAAAGAAGCAATCTTTAAATATAAAGTTATGGAAATAGAAATTTACATTATTTACTGGTGAATTTACATCTTAGTTACAAGTTAACAAAAATTCAAAAAAATGGTATATTAAAAGTACAGCTTAAACTGAAATCTTATTATGAAAAACAAAGACATGGTTTCATAACTTTATCTTCAATAACGGAAAAAAAATATTCAGAACGAAATATTAGTACAAAAAAAATTAAAAAATTAATTTCTAACTAAGCAATGAAAAATATTGATTAAACTTTTATTAAAATATTTTTAAAATTTAATTTAAACTAGAATAAATTATAAGGCAAAAAAATTGGTACAGATAAAAAGATAATTTTTTTTTTAAAATTTAAAGATGAGGCAAAAACCATATTTTTCTATAATATTTTTCGAAATTTCCCAGAGAATACGCCAAAATTTCGCTTAATTTTATATTAAAATTTAGAAAAAATTAGTCAAAGGTAAATAGTTTACATCCTCAAATTATGTATGCACTAAGTTTTGTAGCTCTAGGTTAAATATAATTACTTGCAATGGTATAATTGCACATGATGTCACATTCGCATACACATTCATTTTTATTATAAGTAAATGTACTCAATCCTAAGACTTTCGATTACAGTAGAATTTGATTTGAAAACTTTTGAAATATCAATATTTATACCCATTGGTTCTTTTGCTGTAATTTGTACTACATTTGTATAGTAAAGTGCATTTTTATGTATATTTTACCCTTGGGTTAATGAAAATCCACTATTATTGGTTGCTTTTCGTAAAAGATAAAATCTGTAAGATCAAATCCTCAATTCAAGTTGTAAAGCGTCACATTTTCTCCTCTAATTATTCAAACGATTTCTGAATTCTAAGGACTCGTATTTTACCCATAGAAAATAAAATTGCTTTAAAGTAATTGATAACTTTTACGAATGCCTGAAACATTTCTTGTGTACAAACAGTTCGATGTTTTCAATCCTCAGTTAAGATTAAAGAAGATGATATCATATGTTTATTATTCTATAGTTATTTAGATATTTTATCTTGGAATATTTATGTTTTACTTAATACAGAATATATCTTTTTGTTATGCATAAATTTTCGCAACGATTCTTTTAGCATATTCAATTTAATTAATTTTGGACACATTTTTTTTTCGATATGAAATTGATTACATGCCTCTAAATCTTCAAAGAAAATGTTAGTTCTACATTTATTGCCACTGCCGAGGGAAAAATATTGAATATATATATATATATATATATATATATATATATATATATAAAATATTGCTAATTAGAATAATTAATTTTAGTTACTCTTAAAGAGAATTTACTACAATTGTTGAAATTTTAATTTTTAAAAAAAGAAAGAAAGCTTAAGGATAAATTTCTCCTGTTTTAAAAATTGCTATTTTTAGTATAGGAAGGTTTTTTTTTTTGAAGAATAACATTTTTTACTGAAAAATTCATCAAGTTTTTCTCTATATGCAAATTATTATTGATTCTTATTACTATTGTAATAAGTATCAAGAAAATATACAAAATTAAAAAATAAATATATTCGCAAAATTTTTTATAGAATATATACCTACCGGATTAAGAGAAGAAAGAAGAGTCATGTTCTTATCTGAGCGCATAAATTTTTCATTATAATTTTAGAATATTGTCTTAATATGCCACAAGGATTTGCCAAAAAAGTACAGCTAAGCATTCTTTTTCTCATTGCAGACAAAATAGATATTAGCTTATTTTCTATCAACGTATGAGATTACACATCATAGTCTAAAAGTAAATAATGGATTTGTTATGATAATAGATGTTTGGATTAAAAAAAACTGCATCCTTTTTTTACTCTCGCACTTAATTATTTTCCTATTATCCGAAGAAAAGTTTTTATCTGGTAATGTTTTAGTCAAAAATACATTAATTTCAACCCATATTAAAAAAATCGTTTGGTACTCTGTATTATTCATTAAAAATAGTCAGTTTTCATTGATTTCTCATTTTTGTATATAAATAAATTGTAATTATATACATAGACATTATTATTTACATTATATCCATAGACGTTATGTTCTATTATTTAATCTTATATAAAAAAATCCCAAAATAAAGTCATCATTACTTTTAAATATATGTTTGCCATATATGTTTTAAATAAAATTGATATTGTAATAGCGGTTTAGCCGATTTTGAGTGTTCAGTTCAATTTTTCGGAAAGAATGAGAAACATGTTACGTTTGATTAGCTGATATTGAATAAAAAATTATATAAAAGCAGTGATCAACCTTGATTTTCTGATAATATTGCATTTTTGATTGAAATAAAATATCTGCAAATAAGATTCTATATCAACATTATTTATATTCTCATGAAATTAAAATTATCTCATATCTTAAAATTAGAAAATAATTATTATAAGAAATTAAAATAAATTCCTTATCTGGTTTTTGGTATTCGATGCTCATAAAGTTCAGCCTTTAAAAAAAATGACGGAATTTTCCTCGTCCTTGCCAAATTTCGTTTTTTAGTTTTATTTATCAAGCTGCAATTGGAAAACAATTTCATTCGTCATTTGATCCAGAAAAGCAATAATAATTTCATACTCTATACCTATGTAATCAAAATAAATTGGTTAGACTAAAGAATAAACAAAACAGTTTATTCAAACTATTAATAAGATATCTGTAAGGTATATAGTTAAAGACTTTTGGCTCTTTTCTTATTCTGCACTAAAAGTGTACAATAGAATTTGTTTTAATTCATAAATTGCACATTGGAATTTTTTGAAATTAATTATAACTTTCATACACTCTTAGGGCAAAATATTTGTATAATTAAAATTCATGCAGTAAATACATAATTTATTGATAAATGATTTCCCCTTCAATTAGAAACATACAGTTCGCCGTCATTAGAATATTATACAGAATTTGTTTTATTAGTTGTTATTGTTATAGTAAGAGTTTAGTCAAAACCGCGTTTTGATCAAGAAAATATTTTTGCATTAACAACTAATGTCACTGAATTTAACCTAATCATTTGTACCTTATAACAAAAAATCTTTCCATTTATTAATGCTTTATCTTTATTGTTTTATATATTTCTGAAGCTTTTTAAGACTATATATTGAAATATCATCGGCAAAAATGATTAAAATTCCATAAAAAATTTATTTTATATATCATGTCTTATTGCATTTAAAGACAAATTTGAAATTAAAATAAAAGTTGTCAAAATTCCTTTGACTAAAATCGATGTTGAGTAAATTTTGTGATTATGTAGGCTCAGATTTTTGATAAAATCAAAAATATGTCGTCAAATATCAAAATGTCTATCAAAGTCATATATAATCAATAGCAGATCTTGTAAATAATTTGATTCAATTTCACATTTTTCATTCTGCTTCTTCGGCAGTATAAAATATATACTGTAAATTACTATGTAACAAAAGATTTATTATGGAAAAAAGATTATTTTTGAAAAAACAATACGGATTTACAAATACATTAATATGAGTTGAGTTTAAAAATTTAAATCAGCACAGTAGCATAAAAATTTTTTAAAAAATACATTGATATTGATGCCATCATTTCAGAGGATTTTCGGGTCACAGGGGTCAATATTGTTGGACAAAAGCCCTCACAAAAAAAATCCCTTGTTTGAATTACTGCCTGAGGGTGACCCTTGAGAAAGTCTTCAGGCCGGATTCTTAATTTCTTCCTTTTTGATCCTATTTTTATTCTTTTTGTAATATTAACTTGGTATCCTTACTAATTTGTTTAAATATTGAATTTTATAACTTTTATTTAATTTAAAATTTCTCATATATACTGTGTGCTTAGTGTTATTATTTGGAAATTTTCTAAAATAAATTCTAGCATTAAGGATTTAAAGACCAGTAGTTATTGCGAAATTGTAAAAAACAAGAGATAATTTTTACAGTTTTGCAAGTGGAATCAAATCAGCAAACAATGAATCTAAACACTTATAATTCCCTCAGTTTTATTAGTTGTTCGTTAATTAAGTTTCAGATACTAAAATTTTAATAAAATGTTCAAACATATGGCTTTCAAATTAAATTAAAAAATAATTTCAAACTGATTGAAGTATTGTTTTTCCTAAACAAAACCGTATTATATCTTAACTAAAGTTCTTAATTCTCTTTGGAAAATAACTTTGAATAAAAATTAATTAATTAATTAATTAAAACGGCAGTGAAAAAATATCTTGATAAATTTCAGCTCTTAAATGAAATCCAAAAAAAAAATCTTTCAGTTTCCACAAACTTCACCAAAGAGAACCTGCCATCAGAAAACGCTTTTAAACGTATATTTTTGGCATTTTGGTCCAGCAGATCAAAGATAATCCTTCAGGACAGCATTTATCGTATCTCAATGAAGTAAGATTTATTATTGGACACAAATGATAATCCAGATGAGTTTAAGCAGTCTGCACGGAAAGCTTGAAAACTGACAGAATTGTGACAGAATTTCGATGTTTCTGATAGTGATTGTGACAGAATTTCTTTCAACGTTTTCTCTTTCTTCTCCGGAGATCAATAGTCCATCTCCATTAGCAACATCGAAGCTACTCGTAGAAAGGGAAATCGAAGACAAATTCTTCACCATTTCACCAGAGGTGAGAACAGAAAGAAATAAATAGAAGACACATAAAAATAGCCAACAAACACGAATAATCAACAAAATACCAATGCTTTCTTTCTTGACACTTTTAATAGTTTTATTTTGTTAAGTTTTTGAAGGGAAGTAGGTTAACTTTTAGTTGATCCTCTTTTCTTTCCTGTAAGATTTATTTCTATGGGATTTATTTGTTTTGTACCTTGTTGAAAATAGGAAAGTAGGATATGTTGTGAACAACAAACATATCAATATTTTTTTTCCGAATTTGATTACGGATTTTTTTTTTGTTATTTATATTTAATTTGGGGATGCAAAAGTGGTAAACAAATTGAAATATATACAAATAGAGGTTTTTCATTTGTTTGATTTAATTTTATTTGAAGTTTCTAATATTTTAAAAGATTACATTTAGGCTATTTTAAGCAAATATTACTTAATTTCATGAGACTAGGTATAAAAGTTGAAAGTGCAATGAAGAGTTTCGCTTTTTTATGTCATTATTTAATCTTAAAATGGTTGCGAGTTTAATTTTCCTTCGTATTAAAGATCAGAAAGTAGATGTAATTGAAGATGATTGATTTAAAGTATACTCATTTTTGTCAAATTTATGCAGTTATAATTCTTTTCTTTATAGTAAAAAATGACATATTACTATATATTTTCCAATGAAGTATACTATGTATTTTCCTTACTTTTTAAAGAATAAATGACCGCATTACATATTCTTTTTTTTTAAAATTTCACTAATTGATGTCTTTAAAGCAAGGTATTACGGGCTATCTTTAATTATTAAAGTTAATTAATTATTAAAATTAATAATTATTCTTTAATTATTAAAATTAATTTTATTTACACTCATTACATTATTTATAAATTTTTATAAATCACAATTTGTAAGTGTGTAAAATAAATAAACCGATTAACTTAAATCTAAGCTAATTAATTATATATTTAATTATAAGTTTTCTAATTTTCCTTTCTTCAATCTGTGCCATTTATAATTATATAACATTTTTTAATATCCTGAATAATTAAAGAAGAATATTATCATATAAATATTTTTTTAATAAAAAGACTTTCATTGTTCAAATATTAATTATACTTAATGAAACAGTCATTAGACAGTTAAATTCTCTAAGCGCATTTATTATATTCCAGCTCATCTTTTTCTGTTCATAATATATTATTATTTCTTATATATCGTAATTAAAGTTCGTTTTTATGTTAAATCACACATTTTAACTTTCCGAGAATTCGTAGCAGACGATTTTTTTTTATATTGTACTAAGTTTGCGAAGGAACTGGAAATGTTATTTTTACATAGTTTTATTTACGTGATTATTTTCTTGTTGAAGATAGGAAAGTTGGAAGTTCTAAGAATCATCAAAATTAGAATCAGCCTGACAGAAAAGGATTATAACTTTGAAGATGCATTTAACTTTCTGAGAACTCCTTCGAAATTAATTTTTTTTGTATGTATATTTAAACTTCAATATTTGTTCAATATATTGCACTTTAATTTGCTTAAGTTTGAATTTCGGGGAAATCTGGGAAAAATATAATACATTTAAAGTTTATTGAATTAACCGTGACTTATATTATTTTCTTCTTTTTAAATAATATCATTATGAAAATGCATAATTTCTTTAAGCAGACAGATTCAAATTTATTTCCAAATACATACAATGTCTCAAAAAATTGAGAGTACACCTTACTTTTACTTCATAAATCCGACTTTCAATATAAATAACACATTACCGGGAAGTGCAAATATGTTTTTATTTTTCCACATAACAAATGGTTTAATTTAAAATAATATTAAAGAAAAACCAACGAAAAACTTCTAAATTGAAAAGTTTCAGAAGCATTTTAAATAAACATACGTAGAATTTTGCCTCAAAAAATTGAGAATACACCAATAAAAGTTTTGCAATATCACGCATAGAAACAAAGTGTCACTATTAAGTTGCATGTCTTTTGGCTCTAAAATGGCCTCTAAATGTCATGGTACCGATTCGACCAATTTTTGATGGTATCTGAAGATATTTTACCCCATTCTTCTTGCTCCACTTGTTTTAAATGGGTTGCGTTTCTAATTTTGTGTTTTTGGACCACTGCTTCAAGTGTGGTCCACAGATATTTAATGGTATTGAGGTCGGGGTATTGTGGTGGTGTGTGTAACTGGTATTTACAATGAAAAAGACACCATATTTTGACGTTACGTACATTCTGTTTGGGGTCGTTGTCCTGCTGTAAAATGGAAATTCCATCTAAACCCAAATTTTTAACACTTTCGTTTAGATTGCTGCGACTATATGATTCATCCAACTTGTTGCAGAAACTTTTCAAATCATAGGCAGGAAGTGTAGGTGCTGAAACTGTGTGAAACGCCATTAGACAAGCTGGCTACAAAAGTCGCATTGTTAGAGAGAAACCGTTCACCAGCTTGCAAATTCAGAAAAAGATTTGAAGTTTGCAAAAACACATATATTGAAGACCAATAACCTTTGGAAGAAAGCTATATTTAGTAATGAAAGAAAACTAAACATTTTTGGCAGTGACAGCCATCGTACTGTATGGAGAAAGCCTAATACTGCTTTGGACCGAACAAATGTACGTCCTGCAGTTAAACATGATGATGACTCCGTCATGATTTGAGGTTGCATGACTTCATCCGGGGTAGGAAATTTAATTTTTATAGATGGTATTATAAACGATATGGTTTCCTTTGATATACTTCGCAGCAATCTGAAGGAAAGTGTTAAAAATGTAGGTTTAGATGGAAATTTCATTTTCCAGTAGGACAACGATTCCAAATAGAATGCACGTAACGTCAAAATATGGTGTCTTTTTAATTGTAAACAGCAGTTACACACACCACCACAATACACCGACATCAATACCATTAAATATCTGTGGACCACACTCGAAGCAGTGGTCCAAAAACACAAAATTAGAAACACAACCCATTTAAAACAAGTGTTGCAAGAAGAATGGGGTAAAATATCTTCAGATATCACCAAAAATTGGTCGAATAGGTATCATGAAGTTTAGAGGCCATTTTAGAGCCAAAAGACATGCAATTTAATAGTGACACTTGGTTTCTATGCGTGATATTGCAAAAATTTTACTGGTGTATTCTCAATTTTTTGAGGCAAAATTCTACGTATGTTTATTTAAAATGCTTCTGAAACTTTTCAATTTAGAAGTTTTTCGTTGGTTTTTCTTTATTTTTACTCTAAATTAAACCATTTGTTATGTATAAAAATAAAAACGTGTTTGCACTTTCCGGTAATAAGTTATTTACATTGAAAGTCGATATATCAAGTAAAAGTAGGGTGTACTCTCAATTTTTCGAGCCACTGTATTTATCAGAGATCAACAATTATACTTTAATAGCAATGGGGTTTGTAGTCCTCTGAATCTCCATACCAAAATATTGATCCTTAAAGAATCGTATATCAGCATATTATAAGCAATGAAAACTTAATTCCAATCTGAAATCATTTCTTCAGTTTCTCAATGTATGATTATTTAACGTATGCTACCGTTTGATATTCAATGGAATGTCGATATATAATGTAATTATGTGTAACAAATATTTTGATTCAGGTATAGTAAGTTCATTGTAATTAAATAACTTGCTTGTGAAATTCACCAGGTTGAGGGGCCGCGGTGGCCTGGTGGTAAGGTCTCGGCTTCAGAACCGGAGGGTTTCATGTTCGTGACACGATTCCACCGAAGAACCGTCGTGTAAGGGGGTCTGTTGCACGTTAAATCCGTCATGACCAAATGTCCTCCCGCTGGTGTGGTGTGGTGTGGAGAGGGGTGTGCCAGCTCAGGTGTCGTCCTCGTCATCTGACCGCGGTTCAAAATTACGAGGTCCGTCCCAAAATAGCTCTAGTGTTGCTTCAAACGTGACGTTAATATAGCCAAACCAAACCACCATGTTGAGAAATGCACTGAAAATTTAATCCTCAAATAAAGAAAAAAGTTAATGCATTTTAAAACATTTATAGGTGACGTAAAAATCTATTTTATTGTGCTACAGAATCTACGAAAATAAATGGAAAAGACCATCGTGATTGGATTTGCTATAATTCTTTTTATTTTTACTTTATTCTTAAAATTTACTTATTTAAGTCCAGCTTTTTAAGAAAATATATGTTTCTATTTATAATTTTATTTATTCCTCTATTAATTTTTACATTATGAAAAAAAGTATAGGAATCTAATCAATTATAGATACTAATTAGAACAATTTTATTTTTTATTTAGGACTTTACTTGCAACTTGGTAATTGTTTGTCAAGAAACGCACATCATTTGCACGAAAATGAAACTTTATCATGATAAACATGTTTAAAAAATTAGATTAATGGGTTTAAAAATAATATTAAATTTCTCTAAGATTTTTAGATACTCCAGAAACGGAAACTATATATCCTGCTGCAACTCTTTAATGGAGTATAATGAATAACTTTTCTGTGGGAAAAATCTAGTCATGCGTCCAAAAGCGATTATGTTTTTGGCATGATAAAGCCCTAACTCAGTTTGAGTAGAAAGCCACTTTGAATTAAAATCTGTCAATTTGAGGAGCATTTTCAACTCATTTGAAAAGACCTTTCTGAAAATGACCTTTTCAAATCGAGTTTTGAAAATTTAAAAGCAATGACTTTCCAAAAGCAATTTGTGACCTTTCATTCTATCAATTTTTAAACTTGGCTTATATTCTTTTTTTTTTTAACATGCGTGACAGAGGATAGATAAAGTAAATAATTTCTTATCTTTTCTAGTTTACAAATTTATTACTCAAAAGTTGCTTCATAAATAAATTATACTTTACTTCCAACTTTCTGATAATTTTTAAATATTTCAGTCCAGGTATATACAATAGAAAGGCTTTTAAAGATCCCTTAAAGCTGTGAAACTTAACATGTTTTGTTGGAGGCATCATAAGGAGTTTTGAAAATTCAAAAGCAATTGCTTTCCAAAGGTAATTTGACTATGATGAAAATTATAGATGAGTTGAAACGTTATATATTTTATTAAACCTCCTCGAATAAAGTCTCTATTTTATAATTTGCATATAATAAATATCATAGATATATTTTTCTATGTTTCAAAAGATATATCGTCTAAGAGGAACAGTTAAAAAAAACTAAGGGAAAAACGTCACCAAAATATTTCGCAATTAATTAAGAAGTTTTATATAATAATTATTCGAATTTCAAATATTTATCTTATTTCAGTTATTATTTTGCTTCATTACCATTAGCAATGTACATATCATAATTTTTTCTATAAAAATATAACAGCATTGCATTATATAAGTGACTCTTATAACATATTTACCTATTATTTACATTTTTTCTCTTATATTAAACAAAAGAACATTTAAATTTCAAATACAGTTCCTATTTAAGTAGTGTATTAATTTTACTTCAGAAGAAGGACAAATGTTTTTCCATTTCAATCTGAAAATACAAGATTTTGCAAACTTGCAAAGCATATCAATTCACTTCAATATAAATAAATAATAACAAATATCAAGGCATTTTACATATTCTTGAACCCTTTCGGGACGGGGGGAGAGGGGTTGCTCTATCTTAGACGCACACACGAAACGGAGCGTACGGAAAAGGAATCATCCCACAGGGGTTTGGCATCGCTAAGCCTAACTTTAAAAAAAAAATAATTTCAAAAAAAAAAAAAAATTAAGTCCTAACGTCGTCATTGTTTTGCCTTTTTAGATTATTAGTTCATTCATAATATGAGCAAATTCTTCCTCTGACAAATCGCTTTTATTTTGCCGTAATAAACCGAAACTAAAGCTTACCGTAATAAAAAGAGAAGTGTGTGAAATATGTCCAAAAGCTACTCAAAATAAAGGCTCCAAAAGCTACTCAAGTACACAAAAATAGCGAAAAAAAAACGCGAATAATTCTATCAAATGGAAAGTTACACAGCCCAGCTCTGTTTATTTATTTCACTCTTAACCCCCTCCTCCGCAACAGCTGATGAATAAAATACCAAAGTAAGGTTGAATATGAGCAATCTGAAGGTCAGGATACCAAAACTATATTTATTTCAAAAGCAATGGACAAAGGGAGCCATCTAGTGACGATTAAAAATTGTCCCAGTTCAAAATGTACTTATGCACACTGTCCCGTGAGTTCGATTTCCAGAAATGCATGGGTGGTATGCTCGGTTGTCGGAGACGTCCATTGGTGATGCATATATGACAAGCCAGTCACGAAAGGGTTAAACTGTGATTTTTACACATATTTAAGGTATCTTATTAACTGAGAGGGAATATTTTCAACTTTTTGCTACAACATTCCTGTAAAAAATTAAAAGGTAGACATTTGATCTCTAATAAACAATTGTTGTAAGCATCGAAGGACAAATTGTGCTAAAAGTCAATATTTGTGATTGTCTTAATTTTGAAATAAATACAATGCTATAATTTAAGTTATTAATATCATTTCCTTATAGACCCAGTAATATTTATATCAATTTTTTTTCACATTCTAAACTGCATAGTTCTACAATCGTAAAAAAAAAAAGTTTTATTGTTATGTAAAAAATTAGTCTCAGTAGAATAGCATAAAATAAAGACAATGATCATAAATTCAATTTCATATGTATGTTACTAGATGAGCATGCAATCTTTAGAAATATGTGAAATCTATTTAATTTGAGGCTTAATAAAAATTTATTTAAGAAATCATTTTTAAATATAGAGAATATTTTAACATAACTAACAAATCATTGCATTTTAACTCCACATTGTTTCTAAAAAGGCAAGGAAACCAGCTTTGTCTTTGTCTTTTTTTCTTTAATCAAGATTTGTTTACAGTTTTGTAATTTATGAAAATGCCTTCAAAATAAAGAAGAATGAAGAATTGATCACAATTCATATTTGTAAATCCTATTGTACGGCACTTATAACATTAAAAGAAAGTTGCTTATCCCTTTAATCTATAATGAATATCGGATGAATTTCTCTGAGTATCTTATCCCCAGCTTTTGTTAAATTGAAAGTCTGAAATAATGCTTTCGATATTAATTATTTATTAAATAAACAAATATCTTAGTAGACAACAAAATGATCTGATATATACTTACGTAATACCTGATAAATTCTTAATTCTGATAATTCTTACAGAATTAAGAATTATACTGATAAATTAATTAAATATTGGATTTTTACAAGCAACTGGATGATTTCTGCGTGTGTTTTTCTGCTCCTTCAATACGTAACAATATGTTTAATAAGCTTCATTTTTAGTCTAAAATACATTTTATAAAGTTATGTAGCGCACGGTATAGCGAGCAAAATTCTGATATAAATTTATTGCCAACTAAATAAATTTATTTATCCATTAATAAGAATTTCGTTGTAAAATAAATCAATATTGCACTTTAAATAATAGAAACTGAGCAAAAAACCCACGACAATTATTCTAGGTTTTGATTACTTTCTTCTTTTCCTTCGTACCATTTTTTCCCTAAATGCACTCAATTTATTTTCCGATAGTTTGTGAAATAAGTTTTTGTTTAAAAAACAAACAAGATTGTTAATAATTATAAAGCATTCATAGTTAAGGCAAAACAATTAATGAATCTTAAGAATGTTTCAACTACTTAGTTATTAATTCGCAAATAGTTACCCACCAGGTACTAAAAATAGTATTCATAAAACCATCATAACATTTTCAAATTAAACAAAATGCTTTTTTAATTCAAGATTAGGTAACTTTAAAATACATTTGATGCATTGTCTTGCTCAAATCAGTCTCATTAAGTTTAACATATCTCTGTTTTTTTTCATTTTTTAAAAGATTTTTTTTTATTATATATGAATAATTTTTCTATAATTAAGCGTTCATATAGCTCAGATTGAAGAAAGTATCAGGGAAAAGGAATACTCCATATAAATGCTTTCTCCTAATATAAATTCAAAAATCTTCTAAGTGCCATTTTTTTACAAAAAGAGCCTCTACCATAAAGATAACTTTTAGATTGATTCCTTCGGTATCTGGCCCAAATCAGAGAGATCTCTGGGCATCTTTTCTTCCTCATCTTGGTCAAGTAAGGTTTGTTATTACACACTGCTCATGACAAGCCAGGTGAGTTCCAGCTGTCAACACGGAAGCCCTGAAAATTCTTTGAGTCAGATTTTCGGATGTACATCTGATTGTGACAGATTCTCTGGATGCTTTCGACGTTTGCTCTTTCTTCTCTGGAGATCAATAGTCCGTCTCCATTAACAGCGGCGCAACTCTTCGAAGAAGGGGAAATCGAAGACAAATTCTTCGACATTGCACCCGAGGAGAGATAAGAAAAATAAATAAAAGAAACACTAAAAATAAACTACAAGCACAAATAATCAACAACATACCAATGCCTTCTTTCAAGGTGCCTCCAATAGGTTCTTATTTTTCTTTGTGTAGTTTTTGAGAAGGGGTAGGTTAGCTTTTAGTTGATCCTCTTTACTTTCTTGTTGTAAGTTTCATTTTTGGGGGATTTTGTTTATTTCTTTCTTTGTTGTTGAAAATGGAAAGGTAGGATGTGCAGAGAACTATGGATGCGGCAATCAATGTCATTATAATATTTTTACTTATTTTTTGTAATTAGTTATTTATTTTTTGTAATTAAAGTTTTTTTTACTTGGAAATTATGTAAGTTAGAAAAACATACCAGTACTGTATTAACCTTTTAGCTGATTTTATTTGAGAGGGAATAGGTTCACTTAGTTCAGTATTTCAGTTTAGATTGTTTGAAGAAATTATTTTGATTAGATTATTCTTTAAATTTTATAATGACCTTTGTTGAAAAAATTGGATAACGCATTTATTATTATTAATATCATTGAACCAGATTTTTTTAAAGCAAAATTAATAAATAAATACAAATATTAAAAAAATGTACTATGAAACTTTTGTAGCTATAGTAATTTTCTTCTAACGTCTGTGACTATATTAATAGTTTTTAGGGGTAAAAAAACATATATTTCATTATTAAAAAATCTAAGAATTATCAATATAGCATCTAACATAATTTCATTTTTGTTAATTTTGTAAAATTATTATTCCTTATATTAAAAAAAATATTAAGGAAATTTATATTAAGAAAATATAAGTGCAAATAATTAATAAAAATGTTTTCATGCGTTATTTTCTTCGAGCGAAATACAATAATTCTGCGTTATTTTCTTCGAGTGAAATGCAATAATTCCACGTTATTTCGTTCTATAAATGAATTCAATAAATTCTTTTTATTATTTATAACTTTATAATATTATTTTATTTACATTAATCAAAATCTTTGAAATAAAAGTGCTTTTGGTTACCTTCAACACTTAAAAGCCTGATATAGATAAAATTTTATGCATTCATTTTATTATTAATAAATTTTCAAATCGGAAAATTTTTGTAATTGAAAAATGAATAAAACTATTTAATTAAACCCCAAAAAGATAAATATACTTTAAGTTATAATTTCTTAATTCTTCGGTTCATGCGATTCATACATTAAACAAAATATCTTATTAATTAAAAACCTTATTAATTAAAGAACATTAATTTCAACAAATATTAATTATAATTAATGGAACACTCATCTAACAATAAAATTATTTCAATTCTTTATTGTATTTCAAAGCAATTTATAAATGCGTTATTTATTCTTGGAATTCATAATCAAATAATATTTTATATTAAATTGTCATTTTTTTTGTCCTTTTAAGAAGCAGGAACAATGGAATTTGTAGTTAATTTGCTTTGCTTTTGTACTTTTCGTTTTATTTTTGCATAATTTTATTTATCTTATTTCTTTCTTCTTTAAGATAGTAAGGTGAATTCTTTTAGAATTAATAATTTGAGAGTCAAGCTAGGAAGACGGGGGGGGGTGACTTTGAAAGGGTGTTTAATTTCCCTTTCTGAATAAATTTTAGAAAAGGAAGCTTATTGACATATGTCATTGATTACGATATCATTTTCTGTTTTTTGTATTTATTTGCTACAGTTTTAATTTCTTAGAAACTCGGTACAGACAAAAATTATAGTTTCGGTATAGTCTTATTTTCATTTAATAAATTTAATTAATGGGATTGCGATAGTAGTCTTCTAGTTCAAATTCTTCTCGATTTAATTTACAATAAGATCAAATACATCTAAAAATGTTTACAGCATTGTTTAGAATTACATTATGACAATATTGCGAATACATTAGATCTCTCTATAAGAAATAACCTGTGAAATGTTTTTAAATAATTGATACGTTTTTCAATATCATTTTCCCCCTTCCCCTATATTTCGAATACATTAGATCTCTCTATAGGAGAATAATCTGTGAAATGTTCTTAAATAATTGATACTTTTTTCAATATCATGTCCCCCCTCTTCCAGCCAAAAATGAAAATGTTTTGAATTTTTAAATCATAGTATATTAAAGTGTTAAACACAATTAATCTATCATTATTTTATTTTATTTTTTGTAATTTCTTATATTATAGTGATAACGTATGCAAAAACATATTTAATATTCTATCAAAGAATTTATTTAAAAATATTGTTCATATGTCAATGAAAAATATAGTTGTGCACTGTACTTGAAAATATATTTTAAAGTGTATTAAAATTAGTGAAAAAAATACTACGAAGCTAAAATTGGTAAAATTGAAATATTATTTTATGAATTGTAAAATATTAAAAAAAAAGGTTTATGTGTCATGGCATTCTCGAAGTTACTGAGAAAAATCGTTAGAATTTTGATTAGTAATTTGAAAATTTAATTAGAATTTGGAAATTTCTTTCATAATGAGAACTTTGAACATGAAAATAAATAACGTGCCATATACAATAATTCGATGGCGGAAGTTCTGCCCTGTAGAGCAATTTGAGTTTACTTTTTCTTCCTTGCATGATGTAATAAAACATAGTATGCTGACCTATATACATGTCATGTTAACAAAATGAATTTTAAATGTTTTGTCTTTGAATATATTTACAATTCATTTTGTAAAATAATATATGTTTTATATTTTTTTTAAAAAAAATTGAATTACAATGGTTTTTACAATTATTTTAAGATATAAAATAAGCCGTCTACAAAATCTCAGAAAAGCCATATTTTAAGAAGTGGATTAATTAAAACATGCCAAATCAAACCGCATCAAATTAAATTGCGTATGTCCTAACTATTAAAAATAAAATGTCGCATTATCAATTAGGATTTCAGCCGTCAAATGAATTTTTATCTAATTTCCTTAACAAAGATATAGTAGTAAGGCAACTCTGTCTTTTAAGTGTCAATGTCAAGAGCAATCGGGTTTTGTTTGTCTAAAACGCATGAATCCAAAAAGATTCAGCTAGATTTAAAATAATTTATTCCCATCTTAACCAATATTGGACCACTCATAAAAACAAACATAGGAAAAACGTAAATTTTTGCAGACATGATCAATGCAAGGGTCTTACGCATATAAAATAAAAAATTTAAATATTTTTAAATATTTTTTTAAATACAGACTGTTCTTTAAATAGGACAACTATCCAATGTATTACTAAAAATTACAAAGTTTGACTTACTTTACAAAAACAATTTTATAAATGGAAATCCGAAAAAAAGTCTCTACATAATGTAACAATACACCTTTTTCAAATTGTAATATGTTTTTTTCCTAGCAAGATTTTAATTGACATCATCTTTGTCGACCACTTAGGTTTTTTACTAATAAATGCTCACAATTTAGGAGACGAAGTTCTTTATTATTCTGCAGCTTACCTCTTTGCCTAATGTTGTTTATTGGAATTGTTTCGCCTAGGTTTTATTGTTACTTACCTGAAAAATGCTATTATGTGAAGTAAGAGAGTTACCCATATATATCCTGTGAAACTTAGGAATTTTTACAACAGAGAACAAATATTCCACAACACGTTGAAAAAGTAGCTCCAAAATTTTCCTTTAGCACCTTGATAAGGAATACTAATAAAGGGATATCCATTATAGGATGTCAACATCCATAATGTGTATCCAAATTTCATAGTTTTATTTTTCATGTACGCATTACATTGCCAAAATAGCGTGCCATTATTTCATCGATTGCTAGATTTTCTGAAAAATATTCCAAATTGTTGCAGTGCAATATTAAATTTTCTCAAAGTGGACAAATTTTGTAATAATAATCATCTTTGTTGATGGCCGAATTGTCATTCAAATGTAGATATTTTTTTTATGTCACAGTATTTTTTCCTGGACATTCTAAGGTGGTTCCTGTCTCCGGAACATTATCCCAATACATTTTTTACTTGATAAAATATGATAAGTCCATAACAAAGATTGCCTATAAAATTTTCGATGATACTTTGATTGATTTCAAAAGAATGATATTTCTTCTGCGCGATTAGTCTCTGTATCTGTATACGATATCATAAAATTAACCATCATGTGAAAAAGCTCAGCGGGAGTTTTTTTTCTAATATCGTATCTGCAATATGTTGATGATCTTAAGAAGAAAAAGGACACAGTGAAAGCGAAAATTCTGGTTCACATTTTTTTTTTCCATTTAGATGGTTTTGCATCATACAATTTCTTAAAAGAAATTTGACAAAACCTGTATAGTTCCAACAGTATCTCGAATTTCAAGATCACCATACGTTTAATCAGTATTACAATTTGTCAAAGAATGGTCTATTTCTTCTTCGTCTATTTTTATCAAAATTTTATTCAAATGATTCAAAGGTTCACCGTCTGTCAGTTTGTACTTCTGCTAACATGTAAAAGCTATAATTCATGAATTCAATGACTTGAATCAATGAAATTTTGTGTGCAATGTTGTGATTATAACTAAAGTTTCCTTTTTGGTTGTATTTTCAACTGGACAGAAAAAATGCTTCCAAAATATGTATTCGCTCACTAGATTCAGTAAAAATGATTGATTCTCACGAAAGATCTGTATTTCATATGTTTGTCTATACTGCAAAACATTTGATGCGTTATTAAAATTTCACGGTTTTACGTGTAGAGAGGGGAAAAAAACCTTTATTGCAGAGTATGCGAGAAAGAGTCAAGAAGACGACTGTCGCTAGTTTTTCTTTAAGATGATTAACGTACTTCAAAAATAAATTGGCGAATTGTTTGTAGAATTTATAAAGTGAGTATGTTGCGATTCCATTCCAGTACTGTCTTTACTTAAATTTTATTGTATATTTTGTTGTAAAAAAGAAGTATTTCTAGAAATCTGTAATAGAAACAAATCAGAATTTCTTGAAAATAATAAGATATAGAGCAAATTTTGAAGAAAATTGCATTGTATATTATTTCGAATATGAAAGTATCAAGTTATTCCATATTCCCTGAGAATTAAATTTTTAAAATCATTTAGAATAGAGGAATTAGAACAATATAAATTCAATGAGGTTCGGATCGGAGGTGTTTTGAACCTTTTACATTCCGTTGATATTTTGTTAATTAGAATTTTTTAAAGTCTATCCGTATAATCATGATATATCATTACAAAATCTAGCGGGGATTTATTTGACTATATTGGCTGATTAGATCATCCCACTACCGACGTCTTGTATGAGATTTTACATGATCTAAATAAATTAAAATTAAGAATAAAATATTACTTTTATCAGAAGAAATAATTTACATTTCAAGTTTCTAGATTTAGATTACAATGTGAAGACAAAGAAAACTGAGAAATAATTCTTTTCATTATGAATAGCTGAATAGACATGATTTTTTTTTATTTAAATTTATCCATATCATTGATGTGGAATATTAATGATCCCTTACTTGCGGATTTTAATATTATACATTTTTTTTTTATTTTAATTAATTAAACAACTGAAGGTAGATTTCGTTTATTTTATTCAAAAATAAGGTTATAATTATTATATCCTTTAAGATACAATTTATATAATAATATATGTCTTTTTAATAAAAAATCTTATTAGATAACATTTAGAGAGTGACAAATTATCCTCTAAGATGAAATGAAGTCCATTTTATCTCTTCTAAAAGTAGCAAACTCAAAATTTCCGATCTATGTAAATATGGCCCTATCAAGACAGCCATTTCGATGAATATATGGAGGAGATAAATTAGCTTTATTTTTTATCCTATCACCCTCCTAACTTAACCAGTCGTTACGCCTTGAACCTTGCAAATTAACAGCCTCTTAATAGGCAATAAAATGAAGAACTCATCACATGTTAGGAGCCATTACTAACTGTTGGTGTGAGGAGAACAATGGTGTAAGGTATAATGAGCACACGTACTCTCACTACGGAGATCTCTTTTATTAAGTGAAACTTAAACAGCGGGAACATAATTTTTTTCATCTTTGGACTAATTAGGTGGGACATATTTTTGAATAATTAGTAATAATATGTGAACAGATAAGAACGTATTCGATATCTAATAAATTGAAAGGATGTAGTAGACAATTATTTTGGATAAATATTTCAAGATTTTAAAATACTCAATAGTGAAAAAATTAGAAGAAATTTATATATTTCCTCTTGAATAAAGCTGTTAATACTTTATTATTTTACAGAAAAATAAAAGAACTACTGCATTATTCATAATTAAAAGTATTTAATTTCTATTTTTTATTGCGAAAAATACATATTGAATGCGAATTGTTAAATTTATTTCCCCTCAAATTAAAAAAAAATATATATATATATAATTAATATTTTTAATTAATACTTTTAATATTTGTAATTAAAACTTTTATTTTTTTAAATAAATAAATTCATTCTTAAATATAAATTTATAATGACAAAAAAATTAAAAAAGTTATTGTAATGACTTCCTCTTACGTAAAGCTCTTAATTATTTTTTTAAAAAAATTACAGACTTTTTTCTTTAAGGGCTAGAAGAGTATTAAAAGAATTTTAGCCTTCTTTTTTTTACCATATTAGAAGGGAGGCTTGCTTCCTTTGAATTTATTCATTCCATTGAATTTGTTTCACCTTTAACTAAATATTTTTATTTTACAACATAAATATTTAGTTATTTTCTATGTTAATATCCTAATACATGAAAATTTACAAAAACCATTTGAATTAGTCTGAAAGTATCGCTTCTTGTTTAGATCTCAGTTATTGTATTTTTCAAAAATTTGTTTATTTTTACGTCTTCACACTCATCCTATTATTCCAGTTTCCTGGTGATTTTTTTTTAATTATTATCTAGAATTGTTTATATTCGAAAACTACAGTAATTTCAAGCAATTATACACAAATTTAAAAGCAAATAATTCCTATATCTTTCCAAATATATAAAAAATTCAAAATGCATTAAATGTAACAATGCATTAAATGATAAAAAAGCAATAAAAGAAACTAAGAATTAGTCTTAACGATTTCAATTACAGTTAATGGATTTTAAAATTAAAGACTTTAATTTTTTTTTTTTTTTTTTTTTTTGCATTTCAATGAATTAAAATACATAAAAGACAATTTTTTTTTCATGGTCATAGTTCACAATTGTCTTCAACGTAAATTTTTGAAAGTATTTTCTAGTTGCCTTTCATTACAAAAATACAAATGGAATTCATGTTTTTGGAATTAATTGTTATTATACGGAACAATATTTTAAAAATAAAAAAAATAAATAAAAAACATTTGAAATTTGGAAATACATTAATTTAGTGCAAACAACTGTTTTAAAATTCGCTTTTAAGCACGCATTTAACTTGAAGGGAATTCAGATAAACCAGACTCTATAATCTAATTTATGAACACTTTAGTTCCTACTGAGTGATTAGTTAATAAAAATAAAATAGTAATAAACTTTATAAAATTTCTCTAAAAAGTAAGGAGCTGTAAATTTAAAAAGAATTATAAGTAAATGTACAAGTTTTATATACATTTCTAAAATTTGTATGTCTATATTCATTACGTCGATAACAGCCTTGATAGTTTCTAAAAAATTTCAAAAGATATTTTTATATGTCTGTTTCATATACTTCGTTGAACATGCTTAGTTCTAAAGTGATTCAATAATGACTGATATGTTACCTCACGCTGAAAAATGTAAATCAAGTAAATGAAATTTAAAGAAAATGCAGTTGATTCAAGTTATAAAGATTGAATGTACTTTACCGTGTTTAATCTTTATCATCTGTTCATTTTCTTTAAACAGAAGGTACAAAGACATGAAAATATGAAATTTCTTTTGAAATAAAGGAATAATATTTTATGTAATTAAAATCCGAGCTTTGAAACACAAATTTGTACAGAAAATAATTTTATTTATTTGAGTTGGATATTTAGGCATACGAAATATCTATCTTTGCCTCGTAAACAAATAAAAGACATCTGATTCAATATCTGAAGGAGAAAAGTTTCAAGAAGAAAAGATAAGGATCAAATACCTGAAAAATCATTTGATGATATTATGTAACTTTTATACCATTTTTTTTTCAAATTTTTAAAGATTAAAAATTTTTTTGAAGGTTTGTTGCATGTTCTCATTATTTGCACTTTGAATCATTTCTACTTCTTGATTCATGATAATTCATAGCATGTTTACTTTGAATATCTAATTTTTTTTGCATTGCATTTAAGTTTCTTTGAAAATGAAATAATTGCAATGGATTTTCAAAAGAAAATCATTTATATAAGAACATTTTTTTTCTATTATGTCTTCAAAATTCATTTTAATCTTTAATAATAAGAGTTTATCAAAGGAAATATTTAAATAAATTCCTTGAATTTCAAATAAGTTTGCTTCAATTTTTAAGCATATATTTCACTAATTAATGCTTGCTTTCATATAAAATTTTGTTATTCATCAGAATTTTTTTTGACATAATATTTCTTTTTATATGAAATTTCAGTTCCCAATATTGAATTCGAAAATTATTTTTTATCATTTTATAAATAAATTCACTAAAAATATTTTATAGATGACTTCAACTTTCAAAATGAAATGCCCCACTAATAACTGATAAAAGGGCACATATGTAATTAAAAAGTTCCTGAAATCATTAATTACCTTGTATGACACAATGATTGAAATTTTATTGAACATAATGGACATAATATCAGATAAAAATAATATTCCAATCCGAAAATACAGATTAGTTTAAATAATAGAATAATAAGTAATATAATAATAGAAACATTAAATAGTTTTAATTTGCTAAATCAGCATTACATTTAAAATTTGAATAATAATTATCTTGAAAATTGACTTTGTTTTTGGCTTTTGATCTTGGTTTGATAAATAGTACTATATTACGCTGACCAATTTTGGACAGTTGTACTTCATTAATAAATATAATATATACTAATTCTCCAAAGAAATTATATGAGTCTAAGTAGTTTTTGCTTATTTTTAAGAATAATGAAAACAAAAATAACTATATTTCGTTGCATGCTGTCTCAAATTCAGTATAAATTTTTATAATTCTGTTACATAATTGGTGATTTATTTTGGAAAGTAAGAATTTGCATCACATGATAAATTATGCATATGTAATATGTTATTGTTTAGTTTTATGTATTAATTTTTTGCCTCTTTTAGCGCTCCACTCTCAAATTTTTAAAATGATATTCAGCTGTTCAATATTAAACTTTATCAAAAAGTAATTAATATTTTGATTGAATATGATTTTTCTATCTTTTGAATTTATATTTTAACTTGATTAACTTGATAAAAGGCATAAAAAATCATACATAGATTGTAAATGACTTTTACCACTTTAAAAATTAACTATTTTTCTACTTCAAAAAACTTTTCTCTATAATGCCTTTCTAACTTTTAGCATTTTTATTGCCAATTTATGTTATTCTATTTTCTTTCAATTGATAAATATATTTTTTTGAAAATTTAGTATAACTATTTATATTACATACAATTATTTATATTTTTTTCAATATTTTTTTTAATTTGGATTAAATAAGAAATCTTGATGCAACCGACCTACGTCAATGTGAAAATCAATTTCAATTTATATCAGATATTAAACAGATAAAAAACATGTATTAACATTTTTTTTAATTGTACAAATAGAAATATTTAGTTGCCTAACTTTAAAAAATTGAAATGACTATCTTTTTAAAAATATAATACTTTTCAAAAAATAAATTAAGTTGATTTTTAAAAAAAAAATTAATTTATTAGAAAAAAATTGTTTTATATATACTACAAATATGATCTACCTTCTACCAATTTTATTTCTGTACAGACGCAATTCAAATAGGCAAAGTATAATTATATGACTGACAAACGTTCCTCTCATAATAAAAATGTTATAGTTCGATGCAAATTTTTATAAATTTATATTCGGCAAACATAGTTTCATTTGTATGTTTCTCTTTCAGCATGTGAACCTATTATTAAGTTTCAGAGTTTGCATTTCCTTTTTTTAAAAAAAAAATGATACATAGAAATCTTCTACTTCTTCTTTGCGAATTTCCTATCCTCAAAAAATGTTTCATTCGATTTTCTCTCTTTCAGAAGTAGTTTATATCAACCCGGAAAAATCTATACTTACAGTTCTGTGGCTCACAAACCCGAACTTACTTGGAATGTTTGGACCTTGCTATTGAGTATTTCTTTCTCCCATACAAAATGCTTTTGATTCCCACTTTTTCTTGGCCAGGTCCATATTTCAGTTGAAGTAAAATGAATCTATCTTGGCAGAGAACATTGTCCTTTTCAAATTCTTGGAAAAGTCGTTTGTCAAGTATATCATGAAGTTGACACACATAGGTTATTTCTAAAAATCTTTCAACGATTGCTATTTCTTTCTTTCAGTGTGGTTGTTGGGATGGATGTTTGGGTTCCCAAACGGTTTCTATGATAGAACAAATCACGAATGGGTTTTATCATGAATCATGAACAATTTTTACTTTACTTTATATTTTCCAATAATTTTATTTCTGAGTATAAGGATTCCATTGGCTCAGAAGTAAATATATATAAACATTGCACTTAACTGAAGAAGCATATCGACATTGCACTTAAATTCTTTTAGCATAAAATTCAATAAGATCAAATCAAACGTAATATGAATATATATAAAAAAGTTAAGTTTGAAAATTGAAAGGAAATTTTCTAAAATTCTTAACTATTTCTCAAGTATGCGAATGGCAACGATTTCATATTTAAATTTTAGATTTTTTTTTCTTTACTGAATATTTTCATATAAATTTCTCTGGCATGAAGATTTCATAATTTCAGAAGTAACTGTATATCAACATTGCACTTAACTGAAGAAATATATCAACATCGCACTTAACTGAAGAAGTACAACGACATTGCACTTAAATTCTCAGTTAAAAATTCAATAAAATGAAGCAAAATGTAATATGCGTAAAAATTAATGTTAAAAATTAAAAGAAAACCTTCTAAAAATCTGAACTATTTTTCAAAAATGCGAATGAAGCTTTTACGATTATTTCATATTTAAACTTCATAAAACCTTATCGTTTTTTCCAAATAACTTTAAGGGATTTAAAGACTTGAAATAGTTTTTTCTAAAATCAAGGATTAAATACTTATTTATAATGAATCTATATTTTTTATTCAAAATTTCATAGTACCCACGAATGCATGTCTTTAAAAAAAAATTTTCAACTAATTATAGACGTACTTGAGAGATAAAACTATTTTTTCTAAACAAGAATTGAATTTTTCTAAGATCCACTTTGTTCTGAAATCCAAAATTGTTATTTTTATTAGCATTTGCTGTTAAGCTTTTTTTGAATATTTATCACATAGAATTTTTTTGTGAGCAACTAAATTTAAATTTTTATATCTTTTAAAAATATGTTGGCTGATTATAATTTTTTTTTGGATTAAAATTAATAAGTTTTTGTTCTGTTTTGTTAGATATAAGAAAAAAATAATGTTTCAATAGACAATAGACAAATTTGCTGAAATTTTCAGCTTAATGCCATTGAACTATACATTTGAATAAAACGGAAGAAATTAATCTTCAATCACAATCTTCAGAAAGGTTAATGCGAAAACCGGTGATTAAAACACATTCAAAAAAAGTCCTATTTTGCGAAAAATTTAGAATTCACTGAAAAATTTTTCCTCCACAGACACGCGTTAAAAGGAATATAAATCATACCACAATTACAGAAATATGGAAATGATGTTCTTATCATTATGTATTAAAAAAAGCGGAAAACAACAACAAAAAAATCTAAAATGGTTTCTGATGTCGTTACAGCAAAAAGCAAACCAAGCCTGATTTGAATGCGACAATGCAAAAGAAAAGTTCGCTTCCGCTAATGACCTAAGTTTAGATTTCAGGAAAAACTAAATAAATAAATACAACTTGGTGTCGAACAGGGCTGTCTGAAAATAAATAATAAACTACTGTTTGTGAAATTATTTTTGAAAACATATTTCTTTCAGAAAATAATTTTTCGAGAGTTAAGAAAGAATAATCCATTTAATTTCCATCAGACAAATCAAAAGTGGAAATATATATCAGGAACAAAATGTAAAATGCCAAAAAGTCTACTAAAATGTCTGATGTTATTTTGCTGAGAGAAATTATATTTCCTAAATCTTTCATAAAAAATTCGTAAATTTCCTCAGATAGCTTTTTATCTTTAGAACGGTCAAAGAAGAAATATTATAAATTCTATGAATATTTTCAATAATGAGTCAGTTTTATTAATCTAATAAACCGCAAACAATTCTTATCAATATTCTATAATTAAGAATTAATTTTTGAAGTGTGATAAAGATTAAAGATGAACGAAAAAAGCCCGAGGCATTATTTTGCTCCTGCGTTCCGGAGCAAAAAGAGTTTGTGAAAAAATTCATTCACGAACTGTGCGTGTAATGTAATATATATATATATATATATATATATATATATATATATATACACACACACACACAAAGTTTCACTAAAATACTTTCTAAGAAAAATAATTTTCAATTCTTATGATGAATAACATTATATTTGTTACCAAATAATGATAAGTAAAATTATTTTTTTGTTACCAAATAATTAATGATAAGTAAAATTATTTTTTGTTACCAAATAATTAATGATAAGTAAAATTATTTTTTTGTTACCAAATGATGTGAATATTTGTCTAGTATGATTTAATTTCAAATATGTAGAAAATATTTTTTTGTTAAATCGCAACAATAGATTAATTTACGAAGGTATCAATATAGACATGCATGAAAAAAAATAATCTCGGACTTCTAAATGATCATCAACTCTGATTGATATATAATAATAATAAAATAAAATGTTGGCATCATGAAATAAAAATATTTCGTGATGAACTGCATTAATACATGAAGATGAATATATGCATATAAAGATAAATGCTTGTATATTTTTAATAAATATGTAATTTGTGCATTTTTTATAAAATTTAGTAGATAAAAGAAAAGTCACACCTAATTCGTATAAGGTAATCAAAAAATAGTAAATAATAATTGTTTTTTTAAAAAATGTTTATTAGCTGTATTCGCAGAAAATATTATCTAACAAATATATTTTACAGTATATCCGGAAACTTAATGATTTCCTTTTATTTAATGATATTAAATTCCTTTTCGTATCAGGTTCTTCTTCCAGTTTTAACAGTTTTCAAATTTGATTTGAAATGCAATTTGTAACAGTGTTTTTGTCGTTAGGTTAAAACCTGAACTAATTTCATTGCTCCATTAAACATTCAATTGCTTTTGCTAATACTATAGTTAAAAAGAAAAAATAGCTTTCTTTAGACATTAACTCTAAAGAAGATTTTCAATTTATTTTTATTTCTTATTAAACACTTATTCTTTTTAATTTGCGATATAATTTATACTAAACTGAGTAATTTCATTAACTTCTTATTTTCCGATGCTATAAAATAACAAGGTGAAATTCTAAATGGTAATATTTCATTTTAATAAGTTAATAGATGGAAATGCCAATATTCTGAGCTGGTAGATTGTCGTTGAAGGAGACGAGTTTAAAAGGAGGCATTAATATTTCTTGAGTACTAAAGATAATGAAAATTTTTCGAGAAATTTTAACAATATACTGAGATGTTTTTATAATGTAGAAAATGTATTATAAATATACCTAAAAAATAAAATGAATGACAGTTACAAAAAATATTTACCTTTCAGTTTACCTGATTTAAAATCTGTTCTCCAAATGCCCGAAGTTTTTCAGAAACAAAAAAGTTTTTATATAGTCTTTCGAAAATAAAACGTTTTTTTTCTCTGAAATATCTTGTTTCATTTATAATGAAATTTATTTAAAAGGAAATATTATTTCAGTGCCTAAACCCAACCGGTAGTTTATACATGTTTAATAGGTATTCTTTCCTTGGCTGATATCTCCTCTTTAGCAGGATCTTCTAATCAAGTAACTTCGGACAGACTTAAGTGAAGAGCACTTAAAGGACCACACTAGGATATCCGAGACAATGAGACTTCCGAAGAAAAAGGAAAGTGAAGGGAAAAAACTTTCCCTTTCAATTTGTCTCTGAGAAAAGTATCTCTATATCTTCCTTAAACCGCAGAATTGAGATCTTTCGTCGTTGCATCTTCCAAAATTGGTATTTGTTTCATATTGTAGTGAAAAAATTCTATCTCAATAAGAATTTGTTATTCTTATTAACTTAGTAGTAACTTTCAATTATTTAGGAAATACAATGCTATGAATTGATATAATAAATAAAATTTGCAAAATAATATGTTGTTGCTATTTTAAAAGCTCAATGGGAAAGGAATCCTCTGTACCTTTATAAATGAGTTAATCTATTGTAAAACATTTGTATTCTTTAATTATAACAATTTATAATGATTTATTCGTTAACAACATTCCTTGAAATTAATTATATATTTAAAGATCAAATATTTTATGTAAAAAATGAACGATATTTTATTTTACATAAAAATAAATAATATTGTAAAATGTATCATTTCATGGATACTACATAAAAAACCGTTTTACATGTATTTTGACGTAAAGGAACTTAAGACACGTACGTTAATAATATTAAGATTCCTTTTAGAATTTGTATACTTCTGTTATAAATGTATATATACTTATAATAGAAATTTTTAATGTATATATATTAAAAGTGCATCTATCTTTATAGTAAAAATTTTATCCAATGACATATATATGAAGTCAGCTGTTTTTGTTTTTTTGCGTTTATTTCAGCTTTAATAATTCTTTTAAAAGTTTTATAGGTTTATTTTTTGCTTATCCTAATTTCATCTAGAGTGAATAAAATAAATCATTCTAATTTTTAAAAGGAAATCATAAAAACCAGTAATCAGAAATCATAATTCGATAAAAAATTTTGTATAAAGGAAATCAACTTTCGAATTTCAATAATGACTGCAATCGAATCACAATGATATTCATAACAAAAAATAGTTAAAATAAATAATAGCATACTATTCAGAATCAATTTTTATATATGTGTGCTTGCCCTCGCGAGCGCGCGTTTGTGTGTGTGTCGCAGGCTGTTTAAAATATCTTGAGTGTTTCTATGTGTAACTTATTGCATATTGTGTATAACATATTCTACGATTATTAAAGTAAAGAAATTGGAGACATTATTTATAATTCTTAGTTAGATGTTATGTACCAGGACTATCTAATTAAAACCCTGACATAAACTACTGTTTCCAAATACTATATGCTAAAATTCGCATGTATAAAAATTTGGCGACAGAGGCGATCATACGGTTGGAAAGAAATTGTCTTAGTTGAGCGATGACTCTGTGGTCTTTTCTAGCCTGCATGAAAAATATCAAATGGGTGCAATACTAGCCTGCATGAAAAGCATCAAATGGGTGCAATATGTTCTGTATACTTTAAAAAATAACTCCTAAACTCCTAGCAATTCTTGATATTTCGGTCAGGTCGCGGAACATTTTTCAAGGATACTTAAGAGTCACATTTAAAAAAACTCTGCAGGATTTTTCTGTTCAGTAATTCACATAATATATTCTTCTCAACATAGTTTTTGGACTGTTTATGGACTCGCGAATATCTGAAGACAGAAGGAAAGTTTTGTTTTATTGTTTGAGTTTATGCAGACACATTTGATGGGTTTAGCTACGAGTTAAGTTTTGTCTTTGGAAACATCAGAGAGAATGTCATTTTATAAACATGCAGTACTATTAACGCCCAATTTATGTATCAAAAATTGGATCCAATTTCTAAGATAAACAGGAAAAAAAATTCACTTCCTTCTTTTAAATTGAAAATGCGTAACCCCAAATGATATAGAATGTTTGATAATAACTATGCTGAGTTTTTTATATTTTTTCTTTTGTTTATTAAGCATCATATCTTCATGGCATTGATGAGTAACTCATAATTTGTAAATAATTTAGGAGTTATTTCGTTCTTCATTTATGTAGATTGAGAAAGAGTTAGTTTGTTTAGTTGTTTATTTGTTCGTTTATTTTTATTATCGATAAAATTTGGTTCACATTTAGGTTAGAGATTTTGAAGGACAGACTAACTGCATTATTAAAAGATTTCTAGGTTCCCGAATGATGTTGAAATTGGGGTTGAATAATTTTACTTTCTTTTGGGCATAACTTAGTTTCATATCCTTGAATGCAGATTTACACAATTTTGAAGCTAAGAAATTACCTTTCCATCGATATAAATATCATTTCAATTCCACGCTTTCTAATTTTAATCAATTTTTTCAAAGTTCTTTTTTTACAGTTATACCATACAAAATTAAAGAAGAATGTGGGTTCTTAAACTTTTGGAAGGTTTTAACATAAGAACTAAAAAACTATGTAAAATTACAGGTACTTTTCTTTTTTTGTATATATATATATAAATGCAGGTGGAGCTATAGGTACAGTGGTTAAGAATGGATACATTCATAAATCATCTAATTAAAAGTATGTACTAATTTATCTGAAAACATTACAATTGTAGCTGATTCATTTATATTGTATATTTTTACATTTTAAGACGATATATATATAATCATCAAATATTACTTCAATATTATTCGAGACAAATTTTGCAAAGTTCTCAATATATTTAACTATCTGAAATGGATACTGATTAATGAAAATATATTTAAAATTTGTTTCATCCTATGATTTTACTTTTCTATTTCAAACTGTATGTTTAATGTAAATGCATCTATCCTTATTGAGAATGATCTACGTGGGTGATTTATGAAGATTATGTATATATAGTTTAAATGGAATGAGAGTTCAAATGCATTGATAAATGTAAAATTAATCCATTTTAGTGCTTACGTAATTAAGTTGATAATTTTTTTGTAGAGTGTTAGCAGTTTTGGGGCGACAGACCAATAAATTATTTATAATAAAACAGTTGTGTCGTGTAATATGAAGATTTTTAAGTATCTCTATAAAATTTGATAAAAAATTTGTTTTTTTTCCAGTAATTCCATTGAATTATAATATTAAAGGGTATTTGTATAAAACGAAATCATCATAATATATTTACAAGAATTTCCATATCAGTCTTCAATACATGGAAATTGTTCGTTCCACAATATAATAATTTTTCTGACAAAGAAGACTTCAATCAAGAAAAAAAATCTTCTAATTATCTGTCACAATGATATAAAATATTGCGAGCTAGTCCCATAGTAATTGTTTTACTTTATTATTAGTACTTAAAGTAACAATAAAATTTAAAATAAACTTTATTATAATTTATTTTATTATAATATAAATTCAGTTTATTATAAAATCAAGCCTTTATCTTTATATGGAACTGAGCAAAGGCTAATTTGACAAGGAAATATTATTTAAAATCATTAATTAGAAGACAAATATATTTGCATTCAATTCATGAACTCTACTATTATATAACATCACCAATACTGATAGCAGTTTCAACAATGATTGAGAGCAGCTGCTACAAAGGGAAATGCGAGAGCAAATACAGGAAGTAGTATATTTATTATAAACAGCAAGAAAAGGTATATATTCCTTTTCAATTATTACATTTACATATCAGGTCTTGGCTCCTTGTGTTTTGTCCTATACCTCCCCACCACCATTGAAAAAAAAACATATCTATAGACTTTGCTGTGGCTGACTGCTCTTTTATATCAGTTGAGATCATAGGATAGACTAAGTCAAATCCGAATCCGATTGTATACTTAGATGTTAAATGAAAATATTAACTGAGTGTAATGTCGCAAAGTTTCATATCATGCAATAAAGTCAAAGTGACAATACAATTTTGGAAATGAAATAAATCACTTCATAATTTTATTGATAAAATTTATAACAAAAGATATTCAGTGTTTGTTGAAAGTCTTTTATCATCTTGATCATGAATTTTATTTACTATGATATTACAAATTTACTTTACAAATTAATTAGTAATCAGCAGTTGGCTCTGTATTTTTAAATATTGATATTTGAAATGTAATATTTTTTTAGTTTATGTATATTCTGAGCAATGTTTTTTATGTAACAATAGCAAACGTCGAATTAATTTTGAATAAAATGCAAGATTTGAGCTGACTATAAATCATGGTCGAATTAATCACCGGAAAAATGGTCAGAAATGACCTGAAGAAGGTTGATATCAATACTTTTTATCTTTGTGCAATAAAAGTTTCAAGATTTTTTTAATTTTTTTCCGTTATATATGTATTTCTATGTAGGTAATTGAATGTTTTTTGATATAAAACATTACTATTACGTGCATTAACTAAAAAAAATTTAAATATTTTATAGTTTGGACAAGGAATAACAAAAATCTATCAATAAAAATCATTTAATCCATAACGAAAATTTTCCTACAAAAGAGAAACAAAAATGAGATTAATTCTTACATTAATGCATATCAAATTGATCCAGATCTGATCTGATAATATATATGAAATGAAAAAGCTTTTTTGTCAGATTCAAATAACTATTTTAAGAGCAAATATTTTTTCAGCCTATTAGGAGTTGCTTGAATAGAGCATAACGAAAACTTCATTTCCTTTCCAAACTTTCAGAAGGGAAAATAAAGAAAAAAATACTGAAAATGCAAGCAAATGCAAAGCAGATCGCATTTAAAAAAAATGACGAACAATGCTGGCAAAACTTTTAAAAGGCGTGTTACATCGAAAATCGAAATACATCTGAGAGTGGTAGGCTGTGTTTCCTGATGTTTTCAGATGGAAATTCAGGAAATGAGTGCATTTGTAGATGACGTTTTGCTTTTAAGGCTGGTCGACGCTCCATTTTGTGGAAAGCTTTTATTCGTCTTCCCTTCCAGCCTTAATGTTGGTAAATAAATCCAAGATGTATTTCGTTATTGGTTTTATTCATCTGCGTATGGTTCTCTGGATTACATTTCATTTAAACTAATGACTCAAATATGAAGACAAGATGTCGCTTTTCCGATAGCTTCAAAGGATGAATTTGAAAATAGGAATGCACTTTTCTAATGCTGACGGAATTTTATTATTAAAAATGAAAATTAAATGATTAAAAGATTATAACCGAGACTTTATATGATATTTTCCAGTCTGTCAACTTTGGAATTCTGAATTTTATGGAAGAGAAATATTTTCTTAATGGCCAAAGATATTTGAATTTGCCATCGCTTTTATTTTAACATTTAAACTCATGAAATACATATATAATGACTAATGACAGTAAAAAAGTTTACCCTTTGTCTTTTAATATATTGATTGATAGTTTTTATCAATTTCATGAGTTTAAATTTAATCAAATTTTATTTAATAATTGTATAAAGTATACTATTGCACATTTTATGAAACATGTTCCTTGAAGTAATATCTTAAGTTTTAATAATGACATTATGTTACAAATTAAGATGTATTCAAGAGATTGATTTAATGGCATTGATTTTATAGTTAGTCAAATAGTTTCAATGAATTTGTCATAGATTTCATTTATCTTATATATGCATGGGGTAAATATAACGACTAAAGACAATAAAAAAATTCCATTCGCCTTATAATATATGGATTGAAAATGCCCCCTTAAATATTAATTTTGAATTAATTAAATTGAATTATAATGAATATATAAAGCTTTCAATAACATAATTCATGCCAAAAGATTCTTGAAATCATAGTTTACGTTCTAATAATGAAGTGTTGTTATTTATTGATATATTCAAAAAGTTTCAGAAATTAGCTTCATGATTATTTTAGATGTGTTTAAAAAAACTTATGATCACATTTGCATTGCTTTATATGTTAGACGGTTATCCAACATATCACCATAACACGCAGCTGGAAATCGGAAGAATAAGGAAGGGTAGGGAATAGAGAAAAAATCAAGAAATCGAATCTTTCAAACAACATCAAAAATCATTTGAAGAAAACATAAATCTTCATCAAATCGAGACACCGTATTTTTTACTTTTCAATAAAAAAATCGCATTTGTTTCTGATGAAAATTTTAAATTCAAAAGTAAAACCATCAAAAAATAAGCCATCGAACAAGTGCGTGCCCGAAATAAATTTTCAAATGAAGTAAATCTTGAATTTATATATATGTATTCAATTTCATATTTTTCGCAAATTTTCGCAAAGCTATAAATATAATATTACCAAGACTTTTATCAAATCGGTTTCATATAGAGTTTTTGAGATTATTTAAATATTAAAAGAGAAATTTTAAATTTCATTCCATTCCATTTATAATCTGTACATTCATTAGGAATGAACTTTTATACTGAAACACATAAATTCTGATTATTGAAAAAAAAAAATCTTGAATCTTGTTTCAAACCTTATGCAAACATTAAATTCATTCATTATTCTCACATAATAATTCAATTTAAAATGGAACATTAAAAAAAATCAATTAGAATTATTATTTTTCCTCATAAAATTTATGTTTAATTTTTAAAAAATTCAAAAAGTATTATATTTGTTTATTTTCATATAATTGCATGCCATTCTACATTTAAATTCACATAAGTGGTTTTTTTTCCTTCAATGAGTTTTATTATTGAAGGAAAGTTTAGAAGGTTTTACAGGAAAAAAAGTAGTATAATTTATAAAATTTTAAAATACGTTTACAAATTGCGTTCCGAATTTTCTGTTAAGTTCACGAGTACGTACTCTTTTTACCTTTTTTGGTTGATTACAAAATATTTGTAAGTAAATTGTATTGTATGAAAATTATAATATGCAAACCTTTACTTAAATTTTTTCCATTCTTAAGTTAAAGAAAAAGCGACTTTAAAATATTCAAGTCGAACTTTTTCAATTATTTGGATTAAAATTGATTGAATTATGCAGATCATGCATTTGTATTAAATACTTCATTAATTTGTCTGAAATGATTTGCATATTAAATATTATAATATGTGACTTACCTTTAAATGCATCAGCAAATATTCTTAATATAACTGATTAAAATCCTGCAATAAGGAATATCGGACAGCATTATTCTGCATTTTATATTGTAACAAGAAGTAAAAAATAAATCTACAAAACAAAAGTAAAACTTAAATGTTTTCAAAATAGGCTTCAGATATTCCAATAACAAAAAGAGTGAAGAATTCCAATTTCTTTTTATTAAAAAGAAATGAAATTGTAATTTTAAAAGTATTACTCTAATGAATAAAACTGCATTTTTTGAAAGCATATTTTCAAAAATACAGAAGTGCATTGTCAAACCAACTTTGATAGTTTATGATGTGTGCATTTTTTTAAAAAATATATCTGTATTGAAGCCGAATGCAACAAAAGCTTTTTAAATTTGCTTTTGGAAAGTATTAAAGAATAGTAAACAGTGTCTGAGCACAAAAGGCAAGAATATTTTTGAAGCCTTTGTTGCCAGAATGCTGGAAATTGAATTGTCGTTTTAGTACGTAAATCATCTTCGAATAAAAGAAAAAAAAAGAATCTGAAAAGCTAGAAATTAGGAATGATAATAAAATTCTGAATTTTCATTTCATAATTTTAGTCATTTAATCATTTCTTCTTTGCCTATTTCAAATTGCATGATGATAAAAACACTTGCCTATTTTTTAAATAATTTAATATTAAGGTTTCGGATATGGACAAAACTTAATTTTTTTTTTAACTCAAAAGAGGTTAGATATCTTTATAATTTATAGCTAAAAACATATTTGTTTATTTTTTGTCTATCTGCTAGAAAAATGTCTCATAGGTGGTGAACAATAAGATTCAAAAATTATTCTTATTATTCTTGATTCTATTTCTGAATAAGCTGATTATTTTCCCATTTTTATAATGAATTATTTCTTAAGTAACCTTCAATTTAATGAAATAACACAAATAATGCGAAAATTCGATATGTTTTTATTCAGTTTTTGACCAATAATTTTTAAAATAAAGTCTCATGAGAATGGTTTAAATACCATCTCAAGAAAAAAAAAATATTATCTTTTAATAATGTGAATTTTATTGATGCAGAATAATTTTTATATTCATAAAATTTCCAGTATTTATTTTAAATACAATTTTGAATAATGGTTTATATTTTTTTATATTAAATTCAAACCTCGTAACAAACTAACACAATTTTGCCACAGTTATAGCTCTTTAAATGTATTATTTTCTTATGTTATTATCAAAATGACAGATTTTATACTTCCGTTTTTTATTTTGAAATCTGCACATCTTTCTAATGCTTTCTACTAAGTGTAATCACATTTGCTTGTTTCGTTTAATTTTTACAAATTTTAAATGGTCATCAAGAATTTTTGAGGTCATTCAATAATGCTACATCCCGTTCTTAATAAAATCAGAGTAGATAAAAAAAAAAAACATAAATATTTTTTCTTATGTATAAAATCATAGATAAATTTTACTTTATATAAGCTAATAAATGTGTTATCAACACCCCCCCCATTCATAAACTTTTGGTTCTTTAGTAGGGCCGGAAAAGCCACAACTACTCAGATTTTTTTTTAAATTACTGTTTGTGAAAGTATTGTGATTTGTAGAATAGTAAAGAGAACTAAAGATGCATATTAGAAA
The DNA here is from genome assembly GCF_947563725.1 of Argiope bruennichi. Classification (NCBI taxonomy): domain Eukaryota; kingdom Metazoa; phylum Arthropoda; class Arachnida; order Araneae; family Araneidae; genus Argiope; species Argiope bruennichi. Next base: position 75,191,808 of record NC_079154.1, on the reverse strand, counting down.
TTTTTTTTCGACCAATTGAAACCGAATTATGACATAGAACAACGATTTTAAACGTTGCCGTTTTGAGCTATCACGTTTATATGGCCGGCGTCCTGGCCTAGGAATAGCATGTCTTACTCGTTACCTGAGAGTCCTGGGTTCGAGTCCTGGTTCGGGCATGGTTGTTCTTCACCCAGTGTTCTATTTGTGAGGTGTGTGAAGGACCCACCTCCTTCCTCTGGTAAAAGGGGGTTGTGTAAACGAATGTATGAGTGCCATCTTCATATGAGCTAGAAGTCAGACTTCTGCCCTCGGGAGCTCAGGAGTCTTTACCTTTAGAAGCTACTGCACACACCCCCCCTTTTCCGTGGTAACGCGGGCGTCCTGGTCTAGGGGTAGCGCGTCTTCCCCGGGTATGGTTGTTCTTCACCCTATGTTCTATGTGTGAGGTGAGAGAGCACCCCTGTAAAATGGGTTGTGCAAGCGAGTAGGTGAGTGTCATCTTTATATTAGCTAGAAGTCAGACTTCTGCCCTCGGGTGCTCAGGGCCTACTTAACCCCCCCCCCTTTGCGTGGTAACGCGGACACGACATCATCACGTTTATATGCATACGAAAATACATATTAACAGATGACTAATCCTTTAAATGATTTGATATGGATCTACGTTTTAGATAATAAAATTTGTCAAATTTTATCCTTTTAGTTTACTATGTTTTAGTAACAAGATCACATATCAAATTTCCTTTATCTGAGCCGTTGTATTTTTAGTTATCATGTTTTCATGCTTGCGAAAATATAGATCAAAGGATGACTTTGAAGGATTTGATTCAAAATTGATATGGATCTACATTGTAGATGGTAAATTCTGATTCAAATTTTATCTATCTAGCTTATTAAATTTTATAATTATCATGTTACATCTCGGTTGCCTAGGTAGAATACTTTTTTTAGAAAGGATTTCTTTTAAAATTATATAGAAATCTGATGCGAATATTGCATAAAGACCAATTACACAATTTCTTCTTTTAGCTCAAAGCATTTTGAAGAATGATTTACGAAGACATAAAAATTCCTAACATGAGATTTTCTGAATTCTCGTTGGATTTGACATGAGAAGATTCGTGACAGGAGAAGAATTTTTTGAGGATAATAATATTTTCTTTTTTTTTTATATATATTTCAAATATGAGAAAGCAATAAGAAGAAAAGTTTTGCCATGATTTACGGTCAAGTCTGCAAGAACTAAAGCGAAGAAAATAATAAAGACAGTAAAAATTATAATACCATGGTATTATATATCGATTTTGTAGAAGGAAGATAAAATGAAATCCTGTTTTCTAATCTCGTCGTAGACTTATAAAAGATTGTTCTAAGAATGAAGAAAAAAAAAAGAGAGAGAGAGAGAGAGAGAGAGAGAGAAGCTTATGTGTAGACCGGAGTTTAAGACGACGCGGGGGAGGAAGAACGAATTTTAATGAAAGACATTACATCTAAATCTATTTTAATTCATTTACAGTGCTATAAATAGAATTGAAAGTATTTTTGTCCCTAAAAAGGGACAGTATATTAGTTAACATGATGCATGTTATGTTTTCGTATTCAAAAAAGTGTCGAGTTATTGCAAAAACGATTTTCTTAATTGAACCGTTTTACAATATCTAGCAGATACTGGTTAATTTTTTAATGAATTTAAGATATATATATATATATATATAATATAAAAAATATTATTCGATTCTGTATTTACACGTGACAAATTATTTTCTGATACACACCTGTAAGCAATCATGATCAAATAATACATTATAATTTTTGAGGATTGTGAGTAGAGATATGGTCAACGATGTAGATAAAAATGTTGTGTAGATAGATAGATGTAGATAATATGAATATCCTCAAGTTCTAGCAGTGCATCTACGACTTGCCTAATGGGTGCTTTAGTGAAATCACACTTAGTTGAAACATAATAAAAAATTAAACACGATATGATATATTAATGCTTATGGCTGATTAAATTCAAGTTTTTCTGATACAACACTAATTTATTATAAAGCATGAAAAGGAAGAGTTTCTTTTGGAATTTTGATAGTGGTCAGTAAATACATAATTATCTGAAAATAAATTGAATATATTTTATTTTCACTGCTACGTTTCGATCAAAAATATGTCATTAATCATGCGGATTTACAAACATGGTTAAGATATAACTTTTTGAGAGCAATTTCATTTCGTTCGTTTCAGAGTTACAATTTTATAAGAAATTCCATATTATACATGATATATTTTTCGCATACACAAATTTCAATATAAGTCTAATTTAAAGAGATTAATTTGAATTTGTTTCCACAGTTACATTTTATAACAAATTTCACATAACACAAACCAATAATAGAGATGCATTATTTTTTTTATTCCAAATTTTGCATCGTCGTCATAGTTATTGCATATGCAAAAAAAACATGCGGCACAAGATTACCTGGAATATGCTACAGCAACTTTAAATTTTTTTTTTCATTATTCATTAGAAAAAAATCATCTGGTAATTATCGTTAACTATTATAATTTAATTTCATAATTATGTTCTCTGTGCTGTTATTGTTCCCAATTTTTTTTTTTTTTTTTTTTTTTTTTTTTTTTTTTTTGCAATTTTGTTTCCTATACTACTATTCTCACCAACTATTATATTTTTATTTTATAACTGTGCCCAAATATCTGATATTATTCTAGTTAATTATTATACTCTTATTTTATAATTGTGTAGTATACACTGATACATTCTAACTAATTATTCTTATTTTTATAATTATATTCTTATTTTTTAATTATATTCCATATTATGATACTATTCTCACAAATTGTTTTATATTTCATAATTATATTCCATTCACTGATGCTATTCTCGCTAACGATTATACTTTTATTTCCTAACCGTACCCCATATACTGTTTCTATTCTATACCAAATAAGTAGTATATCATACATTCTTTTATAATTCTTTCTCTTACAAAGACGTGAAAGAATGTTGTGAAGCTGTGAAAATAAAAACTTGAAGTAATTTCCTCATGAATTTCTTGACATTCAGATACTTACAAGTAGTTTATTTACATATTTAATAATATATTTTGCTTTTTATGTATTTAGAAAATATTGCCGCCTCCTCTTTTTCAGTCCTTTGATTGCAAGAATTTTTATTAACAGAGCTTAGTATACAACAAAAATCTTCCTTCTTGCAATTTCAGTCCACATATAGTTCAAAAAATTTAACAACGTACGATGTTTCATAAAAACGAAAACTTTCTGCCACTATTTTCAACCATCAAGAAGAAATAACGAGACTTTCGGGCGCGTAGAAAATTTTCTTTATTAGTAGATGACAAACTTCTTTCTAAAGTCATCTTCTTTTCCTGAACGAGGATTGAAAAATATGATTACGTTTAGAAGCACTATTACGTAGGGCGCATCGCCGCTGAGAAATGAACAGAGACAGCTGCCCCATAAAAAATAACAGATGGTCAAAATAAATATAAGGCATTTCTTTAGTACAGCTCCCTATCTTCCGACCATTCTGCGATGGCTTCCTCGGTCTCCCCCTCTATCCCCACACAGTTCTTCAAAGGAAAGGCAGTGGATCCAAAAGAAGTGGAAAAAAACTGAACCAGTACAGGCTTTTGGAAATTTCATCCCTATCACGTACGACAATCACTGTTAGGTGAAGTAAAACAGCAGTGGGGAAGGAAGGAAAAAGATAGCGCCCCAAGTTTTCCTAACTTTGGAATTGCATTGTCTACTGAGATATACTTTTGAAGTCTTGAAGACAAGGAAGGCAGGGGCGGAAAAATATAAAAAGGGAGGTAAAGGAAGAGGAATTATTGAAGGAAGAAAATGCGCGGGGGGATGGAATACTACATGTATAAAAAGCTCGTTCGTGCCTCGGTTAATTTTTTTGTTTTACTTTTAAAGGAAACATACAAAAAAAATTATGCCTGCCTTCGACTTCGCATTGCTATAGGGAATAAGAAACATTTTTACCTACCCTTCCATATACCGCCAGTTCTCCTTTTTTACGACTTGATGTTATGTGTGTTTGCAATAAAAACTACGTTATGTGCTTTTCGTAAGATCTTAAGAAAGCAGCAGTGCGAGAGGACCTGAAACAATTTTCATAGTTTTTTTCGGAATATTGAAGAATTTTGATTATTTCTCTTTCCCATGGTAAAACATTTTTCGGTCATGGTAAAACATATCACTGTAAGATCTCAAAATTCCATACCGTCTTTTCGATGCATATGTTATTATTATTATTTCTTTCTTTCTTGTATTTTCTTTTACAATGCCTTGATAAGTAACTTGGATGTTTTTATGGTGCTTAATAAAACGCTTTTGATCCAATTCCAGGCGATTCTCGGCTGACACTTACGCAACAGGAGAAATGAAAAAGCATTTTTGTTTTATCTTTTATTTTCTTATATGCTTTTGTGAAGATTTTAAAAAGCTATCATATCAGTTGAATAATAATAAAAAATAAAAATAGAGACAGACGCGCTATCAGTTCAAATATTTGATGAATATTTTATAGATTCAAAAAGAAAAAAGCAGCAGGATGTGAACATAAAATTTACTATTTCTTCGAGATGTTGCAGGCAATTTCAGTTTCTCTTCTTTGCTTATGAAAATGCGCAGATTGTTTCTGTTTTATTCATTTTAGAATCAAGCAATATATGTCTGATTATGCACAAAAGTTATATTTCAGCTAATATAAAACTTTCATTATTAGAAACTTTTGCAAAGTATTATTGAATTTACAAACATGATATCATAACAAAATACATTTTAAAAATTTAACGGTATTCAATTAAATATTGACTACAAATTAATAATAAAAATAGTTCTTGAATGAACCTAAAAATAATTCGTTAGAAGTGATTTCCTTTCTTTCAAATTATTCATCTAATTCCTAAAAGCTTCTGTATTTAAAATGGGTCATACATAAAAAATAACACATGCCCATGTTTCATAAGTTGTATTATGAAATAAACAAGTTGTTATATTGAATGTATTCATATTAAGTTAAGATAGCACTTTAAGCTTTTTGGAATCTGTTTCATGCCTAAAAACACGTATTTCATTAATCATAATATTTTATGAAATTTTTATATTCAATATTTTGATTTAATCATTAATTTTCATCATAAAAAAATTATTCAAAATTATAAATTTTATTCATAAAAACGTCTGTAATTAAAATGATACGTGATTATACTTCATAAGCTATATTATCAGAAAATGAACATTATATTTAATGTAGTCATGTAACATGTGCTTTATATGCAACCCAATAAAGTTTTGCGCTCGTCCTAATCCCTTTTGTCCAGTAAATATGCTTTTATAAACTACTAGCCGCCTTTGGCTAGTTTTAATGCTCGTTAGAATTTTCAATGAAATATTTTGTGTAACTTGTCTTTTAAAAGTTTCCTTATCAAAATATTTTTAAGCTTCAAATTTTGTTACCCACGGTGTCGTTTCGTACCTTTTCATTTAAACACCCCTTCTACTATAATTAATAATGGCATTAAAAATGTTTTATGAAAAAAAAAATTGAACTATAAATTACTATCCAAAAGAAAAAAAACTGTTTGTCAATTCACTTCAATCAAGAGCATTTTTTAAAAAAATTAAGAAAGCAATTGATAATTTCATTAATTTATTAGGCTTTATAGAATTTTTACTAAAGAAACATTTGCATTTTTTCAGTTCTGAATGTATAGAGATACTTAGAAGTTATTTTCAATAAATTATTCTCAATTTAATGATTTGCTTTTATTTCACTATTATCAAAATACGTTTTAGCCAAGGATGTCCATAATTTTATTAAATATAAAACTTTTTTTTTTATTTTGAAAGTAATTATTTCCATTAAATTTATTATTTTAAGAATTGTTTCCCTGAATATTCAAAATAATAACAATAATTGTGTTTAAATAATAATTGCTGCCAAAATTAATTATCTTCATTTCGACTTTTTAAGAGAAAATGCGAAATATATGCAACTGTTTTTTAGTAGGCAATTACGCAATGTGTCTTGTAATTAACCTTTTTTTTTACTTCAGAAATAAAGTAATGAAAAAAAGTGGTTTAAAACTCGGAACGTAAAGCATACTTTTTTATGATTAATTACCATTTTTTTCATTTCATTTTTAATAAGTTTTATCTTAAATATAATAGTTTTTTATATGCAGAAAATTTAATTAAAACTGTTCTTGAAAGCGAACTTTAATTAGAGCTGTAAAAAGAATTATATTTTTGTTGTAGCAATTTCTACATTTTAGCCTTTAATTTATATACTATTTTATAAAAATTATAAAATCTCAAATTCAATATTTTCTCAAACTCAAATCTCTGTGGCTCCATTAATTTCAGAATGAGCCACATAATTTAAACTTAAAATTTTCAATTAATTTCAAAACTTAATCAAATCAATCTATTAAATGGTAACTAAGAGCTAAAAATATAAAATTGGTATTAAAAGGATTTTAAATATTTTTATTGCAATCAACTTCTGATTTCTAAGACATCCAGAAGTGAATGCAAATTCGTTTATAAAACTTCCAACTTTATACACATGAAACAAATCAAATCAAATAAAAATAAATAAATAGGATAAGCAACAAAGATTTTCTTTTATACATAAATACAAGTAATAGAATTATTTGTTTTGCAAATTATGATCATTAAAGTTATAAAACATATTTTAAAAAGTTTTTAGATTTCTAATGTTCGTCCAAGTAAAACTCTAAAGTGGTATCAATTTAAAATGCCATTAAACGCCTTTCTTTATATTTTATTTCAGTTTTCGATGTTTCAGTTTTTTTTAAAGAATATGTACACTTTTCACAAATATTATAAATTTTTCTTCTGAATTATAAGTATACAAATTCATTTCTTTTAATATCTGAAAAGGAAATGAATTCTTAAGAATATTTTTCTTCTTTTGAATTTGCTTAAACTGGATATTGCAATTTAAGAAAAAAAAAATACCTAAACATATTATTTAAAATTATTTTAATTTTTTGAACTTAACAGTAAAGAAACGTTGTCTTATTTTGTGTACTTTCCGTGTGAATTTTCATATCAAGCCATTTAATTGATTAATGGGAAATTTATTCATACTTTTCAAAAAAAATAATAAATAAATATTTTTTCAAACAGAAGACATGTAGTCAAATCTTGTTGATATAAATTTAAGAATTTTTTTCAGTTTTATCAAAATAATTTCTTCTCTTATTTTTCGAAATGAAAATAAAACTAAATAATCCTGTAAAAGAAAAATGTAATAGATAATATTACATTTTAGCGTAAATTAGGAATGAAAGTATTTGTCCTGTAAGTAGGAGTCATATGCATATTATGCAGCATTTAAACAAGACCTATTTAATCATCTGACGAAAAAAAAAAAAAAAACCTGAGTTATTTTTACTTGATAAAATAATTTAAAATTAATTAAATATTTAATTTGTAGATACGAATTCTCAGTTAAACCCGAGAAAGAAATTCGGTCGAATTCTTAGAGAAAGAAATCAAATCGAATTAAATTAATGGCCAGTACAATAGGGTAAAACAAAAATTTGATTTTTAAGATTTTAGTTTGGTAATAATGCGGAAAAGCTGCCTTTTAAATTCAAAAACATTTTTAAAAAAATTGGTTGAAATATTACATTATCTTGAGGTGCCGCAAAGAGCTTAAAATTTGTAGAAGAAAAAATGGAAATTTTAAAAATTTGCCTTTAAAATTTTTCTTACATTTTAGTTTGATAATAGTGGGGAAAAGTTAGCTTTTAGGTTTTAAAAAATGCAATTTTTAAAAATTTGGTTGCAATATTATATTATCTTGAGATGTCGTTAAAAGCTTAAATTTTGTAAAAAGAATTGAAAAAATGGAAATTTTTAAAATGTGCCTTTAAAAATTTCTTAGATTTTAGTGTGGTAATAATGCGGAGTAGTTGCCTTTTAGGTTCAAAAACAGTTTTTTAAAAAGTTAGTTGCAATACAACAATATTCCGATGTGTCGCAAAGAGCTTAAAGTTTGTAAAAAAAAATTGAAACATTATAAACTTTTATAAAATATTTTTATGAATTTTTCTTTCATATAATTTTACAAAAGATGATTTTAAATGCATATATAAGCATTACAAATGGATAAATGTATTAATTACAAAGTATAATAATAGAAAAATATTTTTATGTCAAATTTTGCGTTTCTCACTTTTGTATCCTTAATGATTACAAATGTTGCATTTGCAAAATGTTTATTTCTACTTCATTGCCATATTAAATTGTTTTTTTAATTGAATTTTGGCGTATTCACACGTGAGTCGATTTTTGCTCTTATGTACCTTCTCTTGCGATTGAACCACAGACATTTTGAGCCGATTCGGCTATCAGTTCCATACATCTTTCCAATGCTTGCATGAGACAAGGAAGCCGAGGAAAGTCGATAACGGATTCCCCAATTCCATTAGGTTCAGTTTCAGATGCCTTCTGTGTAAAGTCTTTCAGAGAGTCACTGGAAACATGTTTTAACAAGGAAAGTCAGTTACCTCATTTTCAAGCCATGAGATCATATCGATGTAATTCTTTGCTCCGAAGTTTATCTTTGGAACATTAAAATTCCCGATGTCTTTACTTTCTATCCTTGCTTTAAAAACACGTCGTAAACCAAGTTCTCTTTGAATTTTACATTCCCCTCTTAATATGAATAAAAGGATATTTTCTGAAACAGCAAAGTAATCGTTTCTTTGAATAATTTGGTTTATAACGTTCTTGAGATCGTGAGATAAATAGGGTGAATATGAGATAATGTTAAAAAGATGGTTGGAACTATAAGTGCATGAAGGTTTTAACAATATTTAACCACACGGACACCTGGTAGTTTTATTTCTTCATATCTATTTGATGGATCTTCGTGGAAATTTCTTTATTTAGCGTGATAAACTATTATAATTTGTGAAATTCTTTTGCTAGGAGCAACGAGAATAGAAATTCTTGACCATATTTGTTCTATTATATGAACTAAAGTGTCACATATTTCACTTACAGAAGGATCCTTCTCTGAAGCAATTTTAAGGTTATTCCTAATATAGCCGTAGCATTTCATAGCAGATTCGTAAGTAGAAAGTTCAATTCCAGACAAATCACTAAATTACCCAAAAATACAATGTTCCAACATTTGTCTTGTTTTCATTAATTTAGACTGAGCAACGTTTGCTCACAGCACAGCACACAAAAGCACAAACTAACAAATCAGTTAAGTTAATCATTTACACAATAGGTAGAGCATAGACGCAAACTCGACTGAACTCGGCAAATCTACTGATTTAAAACCAGCTCTGTCCTTGTCACCGGGCACAGACAAATCTAAGCCTAACCTCAATAATAACCGCTCCGGCGATGACTCATTGCCATGTCAGTACAATAGTAAAACTGTTTTTATATTTCTATTCTTATGACAAAGCCTATTTAAAGCTTTTTATTTCATAATCGAGGCACTCAAAAATCCTTAAAAAGTTGCAAAAAGTGTGTTTTTATGAAATTTTAACTTTTTTGTGGTACTGAAGTTGTATTCCAATAGTTTTTTTTTTATCTTATCTATACAAAAAAAGTAACTTTTCAGTTCTATTACAAATTACAAATTAAAAGTTGATTGTTTCGAAAAAAACTTTAAAATGTATCAACAATTTCAATTTTTTGAAACTATTGAAACTGTCCTTCCTGCACCTCAAGGCCTACTCCAATATTTTTCATAATTATAAATTATTTTACCAGCACCAAAAGGCAACTTTTTCGCATTTTTACAAATTAAAAATCAAAAATTGATTCTTTCGTTCCTCCCTACTGTATAATGAATCCTTGGGCTTTAGACTTAAACCAATATCGAAACAAAAATAGCATAGAAAAAAAGAAAATGATATATAAATTTCTTGTTTATGGAACCCGTGATTTGAAATTGAATCCATAAGAGGAACTATGTAATTTTTTTTTAAACTTCAAGAAGAAAATCTTAAAATTTTATTCCCTGAGTGGAGAACTAAATAATAAATTCATAAGGTTTTTTTTATTTATGAAAAAGATTAATATACGTTTAATTCAATGCTACTTTTAGCATAGATATCAGTTCAGAATATCATGTCTGTGTCATTACAAGATATTTCAATTTGTCCATTGCTTGCAATCGTTTTTAATCTAACTTCCCCATGAACCAGAGACATAAAATGTTAAGAAAGTTCAAAATTGGATGACAATTCAATTTAAACTCGCTTTCTTCTCTGTCTGTATGTTTGTTCTTTTTTATTGTTTGGTACAAATTTCATCTTCGATTAAAAACCACCGATTGCCGGCAAATGATGTGATGCCACACCATTAGCTCATTGGGAAGTTAGTTTAAAATCGATCTGGAAAGTTTATCAGTTATAAAACTGAACAACAGGAAATGCGCTGTGATTGTGAATTTTAAAAATTCTCTATCACAAATTTTCAAGTCAATTTCAAGTCAATAATGGCAAATTATTTCATGATTTTAATACATTTAAAAAGCATGGAATGTTAAAATTATTTTTTTTTGTTTCAATAAATATGCATAAAATTATTGAATAAATATTCTTTGTATTTAACAATACATTAATAAGGTTTCTTCAAATAAAATTACGAAAATAACAAAATTGGGACAAAAACAATTGTAAAATAATTCGGTTTTTATTAAATAGTGTAAGAATCATCTATGGGATGCTTTTTTCTTTCAAATTAAATAAATTACTTAAAATCTTCAGGTATTATATTCCAAACTGACGGATTTACTCAAAAGGTTTCTTTTGTGATACATCGCACAGTTTTAATCTATATGTGACCTTTGACGTTGTCAGAAAACAATCACTGAGTGGAAAACATCCCCTTAATATAGAAAAACACCTCTACAACAAACTAAGGAGTGAAAAGCAAGATGTGGTAAGAGAGGTGGGAGAGATCGACCCGCTAGTAGCTGCTTCTTCCGAACTCCCTCTCACTGAGGTTCCAAAACTGTTGATTAGATAGTTGTTGTTAGAGCGTGACTTTTACAGTATCTCAGAGCTTGTAATGAAGTTCCTCTTCCAATATATTCTTTAACCCTTTTTTCTGCAAGGAGGAAAAAACGATATATCTGAGAGATTGATTACACTTTCTCAACAACTTCTTAGAACATTTGGGACGTGTGTGAGGGCTGAATTTTTTCAAACAATTCTTACGTTTTTTTTATTGTTATGTTTTTAGTTGCTGTTTTTTTCAAGAGATTTGGCCATGCTTTATTTTTTAGATTATTGTTTTTCTTCCATGGCATATAATAAGTTCTAAGAATCTTCTCGAAGTATAAGAATAAGATAGATTTAAAAACTAACATACCGAAGGTTTATTTTATTTTATTTATTTTTTTGTCCCGAAAGAATGTTTTTTGTTGGATAAATTATTCATTGGAAAGAAAATCAAAGGTTTTCTGATTCAAAAGATCAAAGATCTTTTATGCAATTTGCATTGTTGAATAAAATGGTAAAAAAAAAAAATATATGTTTCGCATATGGTACTATATCATGTCGTTTTACTTATATGTGTTATGTATGTTCTGTTTTTAATTCAAAGATTTTGATATCCTCGTTTCAGAGTCTTGCCTTGTTGAATGCAATATCATTGATTCGAGGCTTTCAAAAATATTTGAAGTTGGGTACATTTTTTATGTACGGATCTTGTCCAAGTTCGTAATTAAATAACTATATATACAAATAGCATATAATAAATTTCAAAGTAGATTAAAACTCGGAACGTAAAGCATACTTTTTTATGATTAATTACCATTTTTTTCATTTCATTTTTAATAAGTTTTATCTTAAATATAATAGTTTTTTATATGCAGAAAATTTAATTAAAACTGTTCTTGAAAGCGAACTTTAATTAGAGCTGTAAAAAGAATTATATTTTTGTTGTAGCAATTTCTACATTTTAGCCTTTAATTTATATACTATTTTATAAAAATTATAAAATCTCAAATTCAATATTTTCTCAAACTCAAATCTCTGTGGCTCCATTAATTTCAGAATGAGCCACATAATTTAAACTTAAAATTTTCAATTAATTTCAAAACTTAATCAAATCAATCTATTAAATGATAACTAAGAGCTAAAAATATAAAATTGGTATTAAAAGGATTTTAAATATTTTTATTGCAATCAACTTCTGATTTCTAAGACATCCAGAAGTGAATGCAAATTCGTTTATAAAACTTCCAACTTTATACACATGAAACAAATCAAATCAAATAAAAATAAATGTAAAGGATAAGCAACAAAGATTTTCTTTTATACATAAATACAAGTAATAGAATTATTTGTTTTGCAAATTATGATCATTAAAGTTATAAAACATATTTTAAAAAGTTTTTAGATTTCTAATGTTCGTCCAAGTAAAACTCTAAAGTGGTATCAATTTAAAATGCCATTAAACGCCTTTCTTTATATTTTATTTCAGTTTTCGATGTTTCAGTTTTTTTTAAAGAATATGTACACTTTTCACAAATATTATAAATTTTTCTTCTGAATTATAAGTATACAAATTCATTTCTTTTAATATCTGAAAAGGAAATGAATTCTTAAGAATATTTTTCTTCTTTTGAATTTGCTTAAACTGGATATTGCAATTTAAGAAAAAAAAATACCTAAACATATTATTTAAAATTATTTTAATTTTTTGAACTTAACAGTAAAGAAACGTTGTCTTATTTTGTGTACTTTCCGTGTGAATTTTCATATCAAGCCATTTAATTGATTAATGGGAAATTTATTCATACTTTTCAAAAAAAAATAATAAATAAATATTTTTTCAAACAGAAGACATGTAGTCAAATCTTGTTGATATAAATTTAAGAATTTTTTTCAGTTTTATCAAAATAATTTCTTCTCTTATTTTTCGAAATGAAAATAAAACTAAATAATCCTGTAAAAGAAAAATGTAATAGATAATATTACATTTTAGCGTAAATTAGGAATGAAAGTATTTGTCCTGTAAGTAGGAGTCATATGCATATTATGCAGCATTTAAACAAGACCTATTTAATCATCTGACGAAAAAAAAACAACCTGAGTTATTTTTACTTGATAAAATAATTTAAAATTAATTAAATATTTAATTTGTAGATACGAATTCTCAGTTAAACCCGAGAAAGAAATTCGGTCGAATTCTTAGAGAAAGAAATCAAATCGAATTAAATTAATGGCCAGTACAATAGGGTAAAACAAAAATTTGATTTTTAAGATTTTAGTTTGGTAATAATGCGGAAAAGCTGCCTTTTAAGTTCAAAAACATTTTTAAAAAAATTGGTTGAAATATTACATTATCTTGAGGTGCCGCAAAGAGCTTAAAATTTGTAGAAGAAAAAATGGAAATTTTAAAAATTTGCCTTTAAAATTTTTCTTACATTTTAGTTTGATAATAGTGGGGAAAAGTTAGCTTTTAGGTTTTAAAAAATGCAATTTTTAAAAATTTGGTTGCAATATTATATTATCTTGAGATGTCGTTAAAAGCTTAAATTTTGTAAAAAGAATTGAAAAAATGGAAATTTTTAAAATGTGCCTTTAAAAATTTCTTAGATTTTAGTGTGGTAATAATGCGGAGTAGTTGCCTTTTAGGTTCAAAAACAGTTTTTTAAAAAGTTAGTTGCAATACAACAATATTCCGATGTGTCGCAAAGAGCTTAAAGTTTGTAAAAAAAAATTGAAACATTATAAACTTTTATAAAATATTTTTATGAATTTTTCTTTCATATAATTTTACAAAAGATGATTTTAAATGCATATATAAGCATTACAAATGGATAAATGTATTAATTACAAAGTATAATAATAGAAAAATATTTTTATGTCAAATTTTGCGTTTCTCACTTTTGTATCCTTAAAGATTACAAATGTTGCATTTGCAAAATGTTTATTTCTACTTCATTGCCATATTAAATTGTTTTTTTAATTGAATTTTGGCGTATTCACACGTGAGTCGATTTTTGCTCTTATGTACCTTCTCTTGCGATTGAACCACAGACATTTTGAGCCGATTCGGCTATCAGTTCCATACATCTTTCCAATGCTTGCATGAGACAAGGAAGCCGAGGAAAGTCGATAACGGATTCCCCAATTCCATTAGGTTCAGTTTCAGATGCCTTCTGTGTAAAGTCTTTCAGAGAGTCACTGGAAACATGTTTTAACAAGGAAAGTCAGTTACCTCATTTTCAAGCCATGAGATCATATCGATGTAATTCTTTGCTCCGAAGTTTATCTTTGGAACATTAAAATTCCCGATGTCTTTACTTTCTATCCTTGCTTTAAAAACACGTCGTAAACCAAGTTCTCTTTGAATTTTACATTCCCCTCTTAATATGAATAAAAGGATATTTTCTGAAACAGCAAAGTAATCGTTTCTTTGAATAATTTGGTTTATAACGTTCTTGAGATCGTGAGATAAATAGGGTGAATATGAGATAATGTTAAAAAGATGGTTGGAACTATAAGTGCATGAAGGTTTTAACAATATTTAACCACACGGACACCTGGTAGTTTTATTTCTTCATATCTATTTGATGGATCTTCGTGGAAATTTCTTTATTTAGCGTGATAAACTATTATAATTTGTGAAATTCTTTTGCTAGGAGCAACGAGAATAGAAATTCTTGACCATATTTGTTCTATTATATGAACTAAAGTGTCACATATTTCACTTACAGAAGGATCCTTCTCTGAAGCAATTTTAAGGTTATTCCTAATATAGCCGTAGCATTTCATAGCAGATTCGTAAGTAGAAAGTTCAATTCCAGACAAATCACTAAATTACCCAAAAATACAATGTTCCAACATTTGTCTTGTTTTCATTAATTTAGACTGAGCAACGTTTGCTCACAGCACAGCACACAAAAGCACAAACTAACAAATCAGTTAAGTTAATCATTTACACAATAGGTGGAGCATAGACGCAAACTCGACTGAACTCGGCAAATCTACTGATTTAAAACCAGCTCTGTCCTTGTCACCGGGCACAGACAAATCTAAGCCTAACCTCAATAATAACCGCTCCGGCGATGACTCATTGCCATGTCAGTACAATAGTAAAACTGTTTTTATATTTCTATTCTTATGACAAAGCCTATTTAAAGCTTTTTATTTCATAATCGAGGCACTCAAAAATCCTTAAAAAGTTGCAAAAAGTGTGTTTTTATGAAATTTTAACTTTTTTGTGGTACTGAAGTTGTATTCCAATAGTTTTTTTTTTTATCTTATCTATACAAAAAAAGTAACTTTTCAGTTCTATTACAAATTACAAATTAAAAGTTGATTGTTTCGAAAAAAACTTTAAAATGTATCAACAATTTCAATTTTTTGAAACTATTGAAACTGTCCTTCCTGCACCTCAAGGCCTACTCCAATATTTTTCATAATTATAAATTATTTTACCAGCACCAAAAGGCAACTTTTTCGCATTTTTACAAATTAAAAATCAAAAATTGATTCTTTCGTTCCTCCCTACTGTATAATGAATCATTGGGCTTTAGACTTAAACCAATATCGAAACAAAAATAGCATAGAAAAAAAGAAAATGATATATAAATTTCTTGTTTATGGAACCCGTGATTTGAAATTGAATCCATAAGAGGAACTATGTAATTTTTTTTTAAACTTCAAGAAGAAAATCTTAAAATTTTATTCCCTGAGTGGAGAACTAAATAATAAATTCATAAGGTTTTTTTTATTTATGAAAAAGATTAATATACGTTTAATTCAATGCTACTTTTAGCATAGATATCAGTTCAGAATATCATGTCTGTGTCATTACAAGATATTTCAATTTGTCCATTGCTTGCAATCGTTTTTAATCTAACTTCCCCATGAACCAGAGACATAAAATGTTAAGAAAGTTCAAAATTGGATGACAATTCAATTTAAACTCGCTTTCTTCTCTGTCTGTATGTTTGTTCTTTTTTATTGTTTGGTACAAATTTCATCTTCGATTAAAAACCACCGATTGCCGGCAAATGATGTGATGCCACACCATTAGCTCATTGGGAAGTTAGTTTAAAATCGATCTGGAAAGTTTATCAGTTATAAAACTGAACAACAGGAAATGCGCTGTGATTGTGAATTTTAAAAATTCTCTATCACAAATTTTCAAGTCAATTTCAAGTCAATAATGGCAAATTATTTCATGATTTTAATACATTTAAAAAGCATGGAATGTTAAAATTATTTTTTTTTGTTTCAATAAATATGCATAAAATTATTGAATAAATATTCTTTGTATTTAACAATACATTAATAAGGTTTCTTCAAATAAAATTACGAAAATAACAAAATTGGGACAAAAACAATTGTAAAATAATTCGGTTTTTATTAAATAGTGTAAGAATCATCTATGGGATGCTTTTTTCTTTCAAATTAAATAAATTACTTAAAATCTTCAGGTATTATATTCCAAACTGACGGATTTACTCAAAAGGTTTCTTTTGTGATACATCGCACAGTTTTAATCTATATGTGACCTTTGACGTTGTCAGAAAACAATCACTGAGTGGAAAACATCCCCTTAATATAGAAAAACACCTCTACAACAAACTAAGGAGTGAAAAGCAAGATGTGGTAAGAGAGGTGGGAGAGATCGACCCGCTAGTAGCTGCTTCTTCCGAACTCCCTCTCACTGAGGTTCCAAAACTGTTGATTAGATAGTTGTTGTTAGAGCGTGACTTTTACAGTATCTCAGAGCTTGTAATGAAGTTCCTCTTCCAATATATTCTTTAACCCTTTTTTCTGCAAGGAGGAAAAAACGATATATCTGAGAGATTGATTACACTTTCTCAACAACTTCTTAGAACATTTGGGACGTGTGTGAGGGCTGAATTTTTTCAAACAATTCTTACGTTTTTTTATTGTTATGTTTTTAGTTGCTGTTTTTTTCAAGAGATTTGGCCATGCTTTATTTTTTAGATTATTGTTTTTCTTCCATGGCATATAATAAGTTCTAAGAATCTTCTCGAAGTATAAGAATAAGATAGATTTAAAAACTAACATACCGAAGGTTTCTTTTATTTTATTTATTTTTTTGTCCCGAAAGAATGTTTTTTGTTGGATAAATTATTCATTGGAAAGAAAATCAAAGGTTTTCTGATTCAAAAGATCAAAGATCTTTTATGCAATTTGCATTGTTGAATAAAATGGTAAAAAAAAAAATATATGTTTCGCATATGGTACTATATCATGTCGTTTTACTTATATGTGTTATGTATGTTCTGTTTTTAATTCAAAGATTTTGATATCCTCGTTTCAGAGTCTTGCCTTGTTGAATGCAATATCATTGATTCGAGGCTTTCAAAAATATTTGAAGTTGGGTACATTTTTTATGTACGGATCTTGTCCAAGTTCGTAATTAAATAACTATATATACAAATAGCATATAATAAATTTCAAAGTAGATTTTCAAATAAGTTGCTAACAATAATTAATTAGAAAATACATACCCTTTCTGAGAGATTGGATCTTTTAACAGTTCTGTAGTTGTACTATTAAGAGAATAAATAGTGGCCCTTTCGGCTATCTTAGTGACACCTCCCTCTTTACCATAAAATAGCGGATCTTTCGATAGTACCTCTCACTTGGCAGGTGGTGAATGGCAAATACCAATGTTCATGATTTCTTTAAACAAACATAAAATATTCTAAGTAGTATATCTGAAGAGTTGAGTACATTAATTATATGTGTGCGCAGAAGCTGAGTGCTACTATACTTCGCAGTACAAACACTAGTTAAGACACAGCATAGCCACGGAGAGGCTGTGGCAATCCTATAATGTTAGTAATTCCCTAATGTGTGGCTAACTCAATGGTCAGAGCTTTAGATTCCAATGCCAATGGTATATCAACAATCCCTTTACCAACAAATACCTGTCAGAAACCATTGAAATCTACTAAGTACATGATTAAGATCTTTAGTCTTATATATAGCTTCCCAAACACCATCTCACCAAACTCCTTGAATTACGATGTGAGGTACATCTTTATAGATAATTATATCTGCATATATTTTTTTGTTAAACTGTTAAATTATCTTAATATCGGAAGACTCAACTGAGCTCAATTCTAATAAATAAAAATATATTTTTTCCATTGTTTATCTGCCTAGAATATTTACTTGCAATTATTGACTGAGTCAAGAATATGTGACAAAACTTAGCATGCAACTTTAGACCTACATAAAGTAAAGAGGTATTAAGCTTCCAGAACATTAATGATATCAATATAAACGCCAGTGTTAGAAAGAAATAGCAACATCCAGATTTATAAGGAATTGGGATTGCATATTTTGTCTATGATCACTTCTGTATTGGAATTCAAAATAGTGATTTGGTCTGTGAAAGGCTTGACTTATGTCTGAAAAATTGACTTTTCGAGATCCAAAAATTCAGAGAAGTTGAAAGTCTTGGAAAAATTAGTAAACATGGACCGAAAAACTGAAGCCACTAAATACATATGAAAGAATATAAGCAAGTTCATTTTCAAAATAGTTCCTCAAATGAAGATTTGTGCATCATCTCTATAATAATATTTCAGAACTAATATCTCTATAACACTGAATTGCCAATTATATCTTCTTACTAAACCTTTTGAAAATAAGTAGAAAATAATTGTTTAACATTTTTTCAATACATGTAACTTATATTTCCTACTGCGTTCTAATTGATGTGATATACATATTATTTTATATTTACAATTCGCAATTACATAATTATGAAATGGGAAAAATAATATTTTAATTTGTGGTGATGTTATTTTTACAAATTAATACTTTTTCATGCGAATATAAACTTTACATATAAATCAATATATATTCATTAAACTCAATATATATTTCTACAATAATCATGATATTAAAGTTACTTCTGAAAGGTTTTCCTTGACCTTTAAAATCATTTAAATCAAATTTAACTCATCAATTTATTTAAGAGATGTTAAATAACATTTTGACAAATATCATTTATATCTAACCAGCAAATGTTAAAAGAATACCTCAAGTAAGCATCTAGTTTTTACATCTTTTTTTCACATTCGCAATTGTTAAAAAAGAATGAGGCTTAAAACTTTTGTTTTATTATATTCTATATCAAAGGCAATAATACGTTTTTTTAGCTATTCAGCTTTTTACATAGTTTTTTCTTTTCCATAATGATTAAAAACATTATTCGTCCAGTCATCAAAATAAAACTCCTTGCAGGAAAATTTTCAATCTTTATAAATAAAATCCAGTGATGAAAGGGCTTATAAATTGAAAACTTCTTAGAATAAACCTCTTATCGTAAGAAGGAAAAAAAGTTCACCTTGGATGTGGGATTCTTCGTCTGTGTTTAAAGGTTGAATATTTAAAGATAATTGGCTTAACATTTTTTCCTTCTAAGCTGTGGGCTTTTCATAAAGAATCTCATTAAAATCTTTATCCTTCAAAATAACGAAGTTTCTTTTATAATATTTTTTTCTCTAATACGGCCTTATAAAATTTTTTGTGAAAATTATAATATATATATATATATATATATATATATATATATGTTATACTTTATTTTGAAAATTTAATTTAAATTTTTATGTTTTATTTCTATTTCCAAGTTCTTATTTATTGCTTGATAACTTCTTGATCAAGGAATTTGATGTTAGAAATGTCTGTCAAACTATGTAAATCTATAATTAAATGTTAAAATCATACCTTTATGTCGAAATATGAATCATATATGTTTCATTTATGACTTATTTAAAAACTTTCTTGATACTGAAAATACAGTTAAAAAGATTTTTGACATAGTGAGTTTATATATTTTTTTTCATTTCTATTGGAATTATTTCTAATTATTTTTTTTAAAAATTGTATTATTTTTTAATTATGTTAGAATAATATATCATTTCGATATTGCATGGAATTTGTTTCATAGTGGCATCATGAAGTTAGGTAACAATATTACGAAAAAAGGAGGCGTAACAATATTAACCCTTAAATGGGGAGGTGAAAATTCAGGACTTAACTAAGGAGGTGTAGTCTATGAGACCGTATTTTCTTTGCATTCAAATTAAATTTTCTAATGAAAGTATTAGTATGAAAATTTGCAAATACATTCTGCAGATATTTTTTCTTGATATATAAATATGTTTTAGAAATTTTGCAATATATAATATCATTGAAAAAAAGTGATTGGGTTGCAACATACATTTTCTTCTCAGATGGCATGTTACATAAAATAATATCCTTGAAAAAACATGTAATTTTTTTAAATTTTTGAATCATGTTTATTTTTCCAATATACAAAGGTATGTAAAAAATAATATAATGGAAACTTCAAAGATTTTATGAAAAATAAAAAATAATTGACAATGGTAAAATTGACACTTTTTTTATCGGCATCATCTCTACGAGATTGTTTCGAGGGCATTTTAAACATTCAGGCTAAGTACAAGCATAAAAATCAGTCTGTAAATTCTATAGATATTTCTCTTGTTATATTAACATATTTTAGAGATTTTTCAAAATACATTATCACTAGATGAATTAATTATATTTGAACATACTTATCAGAATCCGTCGAATGTGAACTTTAATAATAATAATTTTAAAAAAATCTTTCATACAACTATCCAACTTACAAGTCACTTTCTATTTCATTTAAAATTCTCTGGAGCTCTGCTTCATAACGAGGAACTGTAGATTGGATGATATTTCCTGAACCGAATTTTAGAGCCATCTGCTATACCTTGTATAATATTGGAACACTAAAAGGGAGGTGCAGTCTCACAGACATCGCGCAAAGAAATAGCTGAAATATTTTTTTTAAAAAAGCATCCACTGAAACCGGCTGAAAAAGTGCACGTGCAGTGAAAGTCGTGAAACAGGAAGTTACAGGGTCAATCCATTCGATTGAACTAAAAATAGAACAGGGTTGGATCCATTCTTTACGGTCTCATACCTCATCTCCCCATTTAAGGGTTAACAGAGGGGCAATATAATTTGGCGTAATATTGTCAAAATTCTTCACCGTATTGAAGATATTGCATTTAACTGCTACATTAGAGATACGATATAGATTCGAATTTCTGAAGCATATTTTGGAAAAGTGTATAATCTTGACATTTGACTGCACAGTTGGTATCTCCTTACTCAAACTTCTACAACTTTTCCGCCGGGAATTCAATTTTCACAATTATGAATAAGAGCATCAGCTTGCATTGCTTGAATACATAGCATTGATTTTTGATGGAAGCGGGTCTCGAAGCAATGATTGCTATTCGGCTACTCTGTTCGCATTACTGACTGCATTCACACTGACATAAAAATGAGATCCTTGATTCCTTTGACTAAAAATACAACTAATGATTGTTAATAAAAATGACTATTACTCTTGTGGGATCACTTTGTATTCTTTGATTGCGTTATGAAATAAAGTATGCTCGATGAAGTGTTTTTGCGGCTTTCCAACGAATTCCATTTACAAACCAGTGACTGCTTAAAAGTGGCGAGTGGATTTAACCATCCAGCTGCTTATCTCTCAATCTCCATGGGATAGCAAACAGTCCATTTTCTAATGCAAGCCTCATCTTTTGCTATATAGTATGTGTTTATTTTTACTGTTAAAATTTTTTATTATATCATATTATTATCGTGTAACATATAGTATCAGTTCACTATATTTGAAAAAATTTGAACTTATTTACAAACATCGCATCTTAATATTAATCGATGTTAAGAAATTACTTAGTCAGAGGATTAATACTTTTCATCTGTGAAATTGACTGTTGATTCACTGTACTCTCACGTCTAAACTTTTAAGACCAATTAGATAAAACTAGATTTTGATGCTTTTATGATTTTTACCGTCATTTGTTTTTGAATTCATAAAGAAAATATACATAAGCGGAAAGGGAAAGTCTCTATTCTACCTAAAGTTGTAGCTAAACGAAAAAAGTGAGCAACTGTAGATGAATATAAATCTGTTTTCCTCCTTATAAAATTAATTTTATTTGAGAAATAATATTTCTAAATGTTTAATATATGCTTCATCTGCTTCAGAATAGTTCCAGGTGCTGTTGAACTAAGACGAGTTCTCATTTATAGAGGCTCTTAAATTGGTTAAATCTTCTGAAATTAATGTCGATTAATTATGTTGATATACTCTTACAAATATATATATATATATATATATATATATTGCAAGAGTTGACTGATGATCTTAAGATGAATATAAAAGTGTATTTTTGTTCTGCTTAGAAGATCGCCGGGATTTTAAAAATCATATCCAGTTAACAATATGAGTTTGGCAGATCAGATAATTTTGAATAAATCAGTACCCGATTAAATTTTATTCACCCATTTCAGTTTGTTTTTTCAACACTAGGTAGCGTCGCGTGTTATTGACCTTGTAATAACGCTCCATAATGCAATGCGCTGGCGAAGCCGCAATATAAGGCTCAATGTGTTATCTGGCTTATAGAAACTGAATCTTTTACCACTGTACAGCGGAAATTTGGGGTGAGTATCATGGTAATGCGCCTACGGACAAAGCCACTCTTTACGAAGAAACTCTTTTAAAGAAACGTTAAGTGCGTTAAAATAAAAGTCATCTGGTAAGCCAAATGGGTCCGAAAAAATCCTTTGAGTCTTGAGTTCGGCATACCCAAATGAACTGTTCATAAGGTGGTTCACAAAAGGTTCCGTGTACAACTGTCTCTAACTGTGTACAAGGTACAACTTATACAAGATAAAATCAACAGACAAAAAGAACACTAGAGTTTGCTGTTACTATGCTAGACATGATAGATACTAATAATGCTTTCTGTGTGATTTTTACTGATGAAACCTTTTATGAAAGCGGTACTGTGAACCGACGCATTTGAAGCATTTGGGGTTCACAGATGCCTCATGAATTGATGGAGAATCAACGTGATTCACCTATGTGAATGTTTGATGCGGCCTTATGTATAACCAAGTTTTAGATCCCTTCATTTTTGTAGAAAATTCCATAAATGATGATGTCTGCTGTGAAATGCGAAGCGAGTATGTTTTTCCTCATTTGGTTGATATTGAGGCGAAGAGACCTGTCTACTTTCAACAAGATAGAGCATCACCTCATTTCATTTGCACGTATCGGAAGCATTGGATACACGATTCGACAACAAGTGAATTGGAGAAGCTGGACTATTTCTTGGCCTCCAAGAAGGCCATTAGACTTTTTCTTCTGGGAAAATATCAAAAATCTTGTTTAAGCTGAGACAATTCAGGATGTAAACAATCTCGTGTAAACAATAATCAATTGTGTAGCAAACATCACTCCAGACCTGCTGGCCAAGTCATGGGAAGAAGTTAAATACTCTTTGGATGTGTGCCGCACCACAAGCGGGGCACACATTGAAATTTAATAAATGGTAACAATTTTGATTAAATAACCTTTAGGTAAATGTTATATATATGTACTTAATTTTATGATTAAATTTTTA
Organism: Argiope bruennichi; assembly: GCF_947563725.1. Lineage (NCBI taxonomy): Eukaryota > Metazoa > Arthropoda > Arachnida > Araneae > Araneidae > Argiope > Argiope bruennichi. Next base: position 75,168,254 of record NC_079154.1, on the reverse strand, counting down.
AAAATTTTTTATCAAAATCCCGGAGTTTTTTTATGAACATCCTGCAGAAAAGATAATATTGTTAAAATATCAACAGAAAATTGCCACAAACTAAGTTCAAATTAGAAATTTTAATGGTTTAAGAAAGATTAAACCACTGCTTATCAAAAATAGTGGAGGCTGAAAATATTGAGAACACAACCTCAGATTGTAATTGAAGAATCGAGGGATTATGCATTGGATATCAAATGCATGTATTCCTCTCTGATACTCAATATACATTACAAAAGCGATGAGAAAAAGAACATTAAGCATTTAACATGACTTATTTTAGAACATCATATCTCTAATGTAGGTTACACTTACTATAAAATAAAAGGTAAAAAATAAATTTCACGAAGCTTCGAATGTAATATCCTCTGCATTCTTGTGAACATTTAATATATTATAAAGTTAATAGATAAAATCTTTAATACGTAAAAGAATTATCTACATATATAAAAAGGCTGATGTAAGTAGCACGGAAATTAGTCTTATTACTTAGTGTCAAATGTAAATAAACCGTCATCTGTCTGACATATGAATGTTGAAAATTCTTCTTTGAACTGTTTTTTATAACTGCATTTAATTGAGGTTTTGCTTAGCTGCTTAATGGGTCTACAAAATATTAATAAAATTCCTTAATAGAGGACATGGCTGTTATACTGACTAACCTAAAAATGCTATTCAATCAGAGTAAAAACGATGTAAAAAGTAATCAAAATTTTAGAATCAAAGTTTAATCGAGTGTTAAAATAGATTATTTGCGATAGAGGAATAATCGCTATGACTTGGCTATAGAAGCTGATATTCACTTCTTCCAAAAATTTTGGCTCACAAAAGTGCATTATCCTAAAATAAAAATTAAAAAAAACCTTTATAATGATTTATTATTGTACATTTTTTTTCATTTTTGTACAATTTTTAATATATAATTTGGCATACAATATGTTTTGATGAATTTCAAACTCATCCATAAAAGTACTCAATTGTGTGTTTTTGCCAATGTTCATATTATTCTTATTAACTCCAAAATAAGAATTTCACTTCCATTTTTATTTCGTTGTATATGCATGGAATGTTAAAGTAGATTATTTGCGATAGAAGAATAATCGCTATGACTTGCCTATAGAAGCTGATATTCACTTCTTCAAAACATTTTGGCTCACAAAAGTGCATTATAAATAAAAAAATAAAAATAAAAAAACCTTTATAATGATGTATTTTTGTACATATTTTTTTTCCTTTTTGTACAATTTTTAATGTATAATTTGGCATACAATATATTTTGATGAATTTCGAACTCATCCATAGAAGTACTCAATTTTGTGTTTCTACCAATTTTAATATTATTCTTTTTAACTTCGAAATAAGAATTTCACTTCCATTTTTATTTTGTTGTATATACATTTTTTTATAAATTTGAAATCACAATAATTTATACTAGACTGATTCAATGAAAGTCATGTCTTTCTGTCTTATCAAGTAACAAGGTGAAATTAAAAATAATTCAATATTAATCATTTAACATTCCAAAAAGTCATGTATCTGAATCAACTAGTTGATCGTCACAGGCGGCTAATTAGCGGAAGGGAAGACTTAACTCTTTCCTGCCATGGCGGATTACCACATTTTCTAATCACAACCTTGGATCACTTTGTTGATTTGACTCTTTTCCATTTATAGTTCATGCAATAGCGCATTTCTAAAATATGATACAAATTATTTCTGTGGTGAAATGTTCTCAGATGTTAAAAAATCATTCCTTGGACAATTTTTTCTTCGAAATTTAGCCTCGAGCATATGCCTAAAATAGATAATAAAATTCATCTAAATTTTATGACATAAATAAAATCAATACTAATTATGAATAATAAAAGTACTGATTTCCGAACTGTATTTTTTTTTTCATTGACTGCTATGATAAGATTTAATTGCAAAAACCTGCTTCCTTTGCCAAGCTGAATTTGTATCATTCAAACGCTTTTAATGGACAGTAATGTGATTATAAATTACTATTTGAAGTCATGTTTATTAAGTTTATGCAATTTAAATTTACAGAAAGTAATTGCGGTAAAATAGTCAGTTAAGCGAACAAAAAATAGAAGGAAACAAAACACTTTATTGTTAAATTTCATTGAACTTTATTTAAATATAAATTCCATTCCTGCTATAAGGGTGTTTAATATTTTGTGATCCCGCATCAAAGAAATTTTTCGATTATGATGATGAACATATGATTAAGCTGATCTCACCATCTAGTGTTATGGAATTTCTGACAAAAAAAAACAACCTAAAATTTAGAAATTCATAAAATGTACATAAAAATGAAAGAAGGCAATACTTGGATCAAATAGAAGAGGAAATATCTTCCTTTCTGGAAATGTAGATATTTGGCCTTATAAACTGTTCGATTAAACTGGCCAACCAATCATATCGCAAGATTATATCCGTTTTTAGAGATAGACTTGGAAGACCGGTCACAATACCTTTGATTACTTGAAAAATATCATTGAAACATAGAAGACGATAAAGTTTGTAAGTTTTAAAAGATGATCTTTTAAGTTATTTAAGATATTCAGATAGTGATAAACAATATAAGCTACTTCTATGCTAAGACTGTTTGGTTTGAAGGTATATATGAAATCACGGAAGAATCGTCTCTTTTTCTGTAAAAGTTACAGTCTTCACATTTTTTTTTTATTTAATTCGGCTTATATTTTGCACCGCATTTTAATTGAAAGATATTAAAAAAAGGAAAATTAGTTCATGACAATAGCTAAATATTTTTAATCAAATATTTCCTATTTCATGCGAAGAAATTGGAAATATTTGCGCAAATACTCATCTAGATTATATTTAATAGCGAGCGAAAGTTTTTTTGCTTAATTTTTTTAAAGGAGAAATACATATTCTAAAGAAAATTAGGAAAAAAAAATCCATTAACTTCTGTTAGAGAGATATTTTTCTTCAGTTTTCTTTCATTCAAGTAAGGCAAATAATTACTACTTATTAATGTATTTAAAAACATAACTAAAAATTTCCGGTACTAAATTGGTAATGAAGATTTTTTCTAAGACTGTAATGCATACAAAAACACATTAGTTACTGAGACCATTAAGTTGAGTATGTCTTACGTTTCTTCAGAATTTCATACAAATGATTATTCTGATAGCGGAGTGAATATTAAACATGCATTAAAAAAATTACGATTAATATTATTTTTTTTTCTTGTTGCTGATTTTTTTTAGAAAATTTATTCGGACTCAATGTTTTTTCTTTCATATTCATTTCTTATGTAATCTAAGGCATTCGTTTTTTTTCTTAATTCGTTTTACTGCTATTCGATCCTTGAATTCATTTTTAAGGAATAGTTGTATTCTGAAGTTTAGAATATTCATTTTTTTTAATGTTTCGGAAATTCTACAAATAATTATATTTATCAATCTCATTATCATGTTTAATTAATATTTTATTATTTCAAATATCTTAGAAATAATCAAATAAATTTAAAAAAGGAAGATTGGAAATTTTTAATAAAAGCACTCTCCAAAAAATATTGGTAAGCATTGCAGCAAATATTAGTAATGTATCTGGGTTGAGCACATGAGCAAAATTTCTTAAACCAATACATATATTCTGGCAAGATTTTTATGAAGAATTTATTAACATCATTTTTTATTTTACCGAATAAGAAGTATATACAAAGTGTTCTAAAATTCGAAGTCGTGATTTTGAAGAATTCCCACGTTTCATACTTCCTTGAATCCGAAAAACACATTTCTGAATCTATATTTTACTCTCGGAACTGAACTGAAGATATATTTGAAGTAGATGAAAAATGTGGTACATGGTTTCAACTTCAAATTTGTAGATTTCTGTATAATTTTGAAGAAAATACCTTTATAGGGAATTTCCCTGTCGAGTGTCCGAATATAAAATTGCACTTTAAAATCAATAGAGGCTAGATGGATAAAATTTGGTGCAGACGCTTATAATGTAAAATGTAGACCCCTGTCAAATTTATAATCAAATCCGTCAAAGAATTGACGGCGTGTACCTTCGTAAGCATACAAATGCTATTACTAAATTGGATAAAATTTGGTTGTTAATTTTTTTTTGCCTAGAATTGTAGTTCAAGGTCAAATTTTGATTGTAATAAGTCGAAAAAAAAAAAGCTTTTCAATTATAAATTTTATTTTCTCATACTTGTGTATTAACAGCATCTCTTGGTTAGATGGCCATACTTCACGATCATAGACACTTTCGTAATGATTGTTCGTGAATGGCATACGTTAATAATACACAAATACATTTATTAGAGAAAATCTGTGGGCGTTCTGACAAGGCCATCCTCACTGGTTTATTTTAAATACTTAAATTCTGAGAATTTCATTTTCTAATACTTTAATTTAAACATTATAATTGAAAGAATTAAATATTAAAAAAAATAATTGCTAGTTCATTCAGAAAATCATTATTCAATTGCACATATGTTTAATAAAACAAAATCTGCTAGGAATTTTCTTCGATTAATGATTTTTTAGGGAGAAATGTTTAAGAGTGCAAATTTTCAAATTTTTCAGCATTATACACGATTAAATGTGTCTGTTGTATTTCAGCCAATAACTGGGAAAGAATTAAAGAAGCAATATTTAAATATTGGAATATTAGGATCAAAGCATACTATTACTTATTCTAAAAAGAAATCTGCAGAACAGAAGGGATTAAAAGCTGACTTTTTCTTTAATAAAATTTTTTACTGGACTTCAAATATCCAAAACCCATTAGAAAATATTTTTTGGTAAGAGTGAAAAGTGTTACCATAAAGAAAATGAGGAAGATGCTTAATATCTTATGAAATATGGGATATAGAAATATGAAAGAGATATCCTGAGTTGTAATGGAAGATTCTGTTAAAAATTTCCTTTCAAAACTTAGTTTTCATAAATTTTCAGTCCTATAGCTGTGTAACTTCGTAGTTTATGATTAATTTATTTCTATACATTTAAAATGCATACATTATTTTTCGTACATCAGTCATTTCTATATATTTACATGTACTTCATTAATAACTACTTTTTCTTTCTCAGTGAACATATTTTTGTGTATATTTAACTGCTTATTTGATCCGGTTACCCGGAATCAATATGATTTCTTTAATTTTCGTGACTGATCCGTATGTTTTACATGGGTAATGCAAGCATTACCCTTGAAAAATGATAAAAATGGTTCCAACATGGGTAAGGAGTGTAAGTATTACCCATGTAAAATTCTAACGCAGAATTTTAGGTAATAATAAAAAATAAATTAATTAAAATAAATTTCTAAAGATAGTTTTAAAGAATTTCTAAGAACATGTAAATACAATATATATCCCACTTAATTCTGTGAATCTAAACTTTTTTATTACAACTTATTAACATTTACCATTTAAAGGATTGGGTGTTGTTTTAGTTATTAGCCTTAGGTTTTCTTTTGCCTTTGCTGATAATTCCCTTTTTTCTTATATTATTCACTTTCTTAATCTTTCTGAATGTTGACTAGTATATTACTTATTTCTGTTTTTTCTCAGTATATGTCTCTTAATACGATGTAAAATGCATGCTAGTTTTCCTGCACCATGCACTATTTTTGATGTGTAGATAGGACTAGTGAGAATTAAATAAATATGAAATTTTGCATGAATATATATTTAACTTAATAAACACTGAAAAGCCACATTGTATGGAAGGAATATATAAATATCGTCTTATTCCTATATTTATGCATATTGCTTATTTCTATTTATTTGCATTGTATATTTCTTATATGATGCGCAATGCATGCTATTTTTATGCAGCGTACTCATCTTTGATGTGTAGGTATCCCCAGTGAGAATTAAATAAATATGAAATTTTGCATGCATATATATTTTACATAACAAACGCTAAAAAGCCATGTTTTAAAGAAAGGTATGAATCTCTATTTTTTCCTAAATGTTTGCATTTGGCTTATTTCTATTTTTTCGCATTGTATGTTTCTTATATGATGGGCAATGCATGCTATTTTTATGCAATTTACACTATATATGATCTGCAGATAAGCCCAGTGAGTATTAAATGTAAAATTTTCCAGTAATATACTATATTGAACTTAACAAATGCTGAAAAGCCATGATCTTTGAAAGTAAAGTATAAATCTACGTTTATTCCTATATTTATGTATATTGTTTCTGTTTTTACGCACTATATGTTTCTTATACGATGTGAAATGCTTGCTATTTTTTTGCACCGTACACCATCTTTGATCTGTAGGTAGGTCCAGTGAGTATTATATGAAAATAAAATTTTGCAGATATATATATATATATAACTTAACAAACCGCATGCAATATATATTTTGCATAAGTATATATTTAACTTTTAAAAAATATTGAAAAGCCACCATTTATCAAAGGGAGGTAGAAATCTCATCTTATTCCTATATTTATGAATTTTGCTTATTTCTGTTTATTTGCACTATATGTTTCTTATATGATTTGAAATGCATGCTACTTTTAGACACATTGTACAACTTTGATGAGCAAGAAGGCCTAGTGAGTATTAAATGTATATACAATGTTGCATGAATATATGTTTAACTTAACAAGCCCTGAAAATCAATATATATTTTGCATGAATATATAACTTAAAAAAACACTGAAAAGCCACCTTTTATCAAAGGAAAGTATAAATCGCTGCTCCTACAATTTTACTACACCTCTTAGAAAGGGTTGCTACGTAACACACCAATGAGTCACTATTGGAATCCCATTATTCTATAATTTTGCATTATCACCCATCTGCGATCTTGACCCCCTCGAATCTGTGCGCACCTCAAAGGATTAATTTCTGTTTCTATGTATTTGGTCTGAATCTAAGGTTTCCGATGCTGTCCCAAATTAAGATCAGCTGCTGAGGGCTTCTCGACATGCACCATTGACTACCCTCTGTAATTTTCCCTCGAAAGCAGTAATGATTGTGCCTATTCGTAGACCAACCAGATTGCCCGAGTGGGGAGCCAGCACAATGTTGTTAAGCTTGTCAGTTAGCAGTGAATTAACTTTGCATAAGAGGCATGGCCATCTGAAAAGCCGCATACGATTCAGGAATCAAATGCTTTATTCGATTATTATGGGCAGGCTTTGAAGCTTCAGTGCATTCTGCTCCGTCTGTATAAAGAGTTCATTGATTTACTCTATCGCTAACAATTGCTCCGTTTTAAATTTCATGGTTAGCTAAGTTGAATACATTGTTTTGACCCTGTGTAATAGTTCGTTGAATGCAATTAAAGGAAGAAGAGAATGAAAAGAGCGGAGAAAGGGTGCAGTTTTAATTGCTTTCATTTGCTCATATGCTAAATTATAATAAGAACGTATCGTTATTGTTAAAAAATTCACTCGTTAGAATTGGACGAATACTTATATTTTAGGACTCTCCGAGTCCACAAATTACATTTTTACTTTTTTGTAGAAGAAGCATAGAGAAAATATTGTAATCGTCAAAAATTTCGAATTCGGGATTTTGACGAATCTTCACGTTTCAGATCTTTCTGAGTTCGAAACACTCACTTTTGGTATTCCACGTATCTGTGTTGATATGAGTTTGATAATTCAGAAACGCGTTTAGCTAGAGTGATGAAATTTGGTATATTAACTTAGGACCATATTTTTAAATTTCTTTCAACTTTTAAAGGAAATTCATTCACATTTAAATTGTTTGCCTGTTTTTAATACAAGTGAGTTCGATAGCCAAAAACCGCAAAAAATAGATAAAATTTGGTTCTTTGATTTGGCATTTAAAACATAAACTGATATTAAAATTTGATTACTTTATATTTTGATGTTTATCTTAGTCTGTCTTTTCTTCCGTATGCATATAAACGAAATAATTCATGAACGAAATTACTTACATTAATGAAATTCGGTATGTGATCCTTTGACTACAACTGCAGTTTCGCCTTAAATCTTGATTTCAGTTTAAGAAAATAGACTTCTGTAATATATATTTGAATGATAGATTCAGTATAAATGCTGCATTCATGCCAAATATTTATATTCCGTTTCTATTTTTAGCTAAAGCTATGTAAGGCATTTGTGTCTAACCAAAGTCCACATATGAAAGAAATTTACAAACATGGTTCAAAGTCCATACATAGAATTTCATTTACATGCACGGAGGGGGGGGGGAGAAGAAGATAAAAACTTAATTGGAGAGTATGATAGAAAGTTTTTGGGAGACCACACACGGTGTTGAAATTATGTCTGTCGGTACATTTCTGAAAAGAGTAATTCAGAAGCACATTTGATCTCATTTCGAAATTTAAAAAAAAAATATGGATCAAATTTATTAAACTTTAATTGTTCATACATGCGAATATGATCAAAAAATTGTAGACTATTTTCTTGTCGGGATGTCCACATTCATTTCGGAGATCAGGAGCTTTGGTGTTGGACACCTTGTTCCTGGGTAGGTTTTGGGACATTTACTAGGAATCAAAGAGCCCGAAGTTTGATGAACAACCACCTGGGTTTGGGCAACAGAGTATGTAAATAACAACCTGCTGGATTTGTCTTGGAACGCCCTTGTTTACAAGTTGTAAGTAACTTTAGCTTTTGAAGAGAATTCTTTCTGAATCCCAAACTGATTTCAGTGGCTTGACAGGAGTTAGATAAAAAGGCACTCAGAACCCACTACGCTTCCCTCACAATAGCATCCCAGGTTGTGATTCTAAACTTTTGCAAGGATGCAGCGCTAATGCTTGATGAGCACTTACTGGAAGCTTCGGAATATTGACATTAGCTTTTATGTAAGAATTCGGTTTTTTACTTTTGGGTTACAGATCAAATGCTTTTGAAAAGTTGTTTTCGTATTAATTGGCTGATGGTATGAAACAAATGCTTTGCCACAATGGGGTTTTTTAAAAGAATATTTTGAATTTCCTTATTTTTATTTTCGGTTACATAATTTAACAATGCTAACCGTGTTCTCGTGGATCTTGTATAAAATAAGGAACAATGCTTTCGCTATGTATTTGTTGTTTCTCCTGAAAGCAAGAACAAATTTAAATCTATGATTAAAAATGTAGCCATTCACTGATCTCTTCATTTAAAAACGCAGTGAAAGTTGCTCTTAAAATTAAATTTTCATTAGAAACAGTATTATTATTAATTTTTGCCTTTGTGCCTTTGTTGCTAAAAAAATCCTATTTATAATTATGGATGATTAAGAAACATGTTAAGAGCTATTGGCTTTCGCCATTTGGTTTATAAAGAACAAGTCAAAATATTTCATCATAAATCGCTAACAAGTTGAAGAATAAAATAATAATTAATGACTAAAATGCATATTTTATTCCGTTCGGTAACCCAGTAAAAATGATAAGAGTAGTTTTTCTTCCAGTTACTTCTTGGTTGAAAAATAAAATTTTAAAACTTCGAAATTGGTGACTTTAAGTGACTTATTCTTGTGTACAATCGACCACTACTAATCGAAGCAGTATCCACAGGATTTGACTTTATATGTCTATTAGGTATCTATTATCAAGTAAGTATTATTAGCTATAAGGAAGGAGTAATAAACCTAAGTTATTGTCTTTTTCTAAACTACTAGTTTTAAATTTAAAAGAAAAAAATAATTTGAATTTTATAGGTGAAAACCTTGCTATACCAGAGTAAACTACGAAAATCCTGTTTTAATTGAATGAACTATGGAGAATAAAAATATGTACCTAACAATCATATTGATACATTTCTGCGTCAGAAATTAAGGACCATTTTACGAGACATAATTTTCTGATGCTTAGGGGGTAATTTTATCTTTCTTTGCAGTAATAGTGTAGAATTTTACTTCAATTAAAGTTGGTTTAATACAAAGGTAATAAAAAAAATTTAAATGATTTAGCATAATGAGATGAACAGTCATTTTCAATTTATTATGTAATAGGAGAATATATTACTTTGTTAATTCCGTCATTTCAACGCTTTTCTGTAAACCAAATCAAGTTACTTCAAATTACAGCATCTGGGAGGGCATCTGGTTATCTGATCCCGCATGTTTTGTCCAATTTTCAACAATGGATGGAAGATGTCACCATTGTTTAATTTTATGTACACCAGGACAAATAGTGGATCCTGTGTGCAATCGGATATCTAGTCCTAGATAGTATTATTTTAATCTGTTATTGGATCACTACAGTTCTATATATGTTTACTGAAACTCTGTAGATAACTAAATCTTTTCAGAGACCATCTTTACTGTCGAGAAATAAATACTTGAATGTTACAGAATATTTCATATCCCTAGCAGCACACACATATTGTACAATATTGTATGACATTAATCTATATTTGCAATATTGTTTTATATTGTAGAATATTGTTTAATATCATATAATATCGCACAATATTAAACAATATTGCGTGGTTGGCTGTGGTATTTGAGATACACATACACACATATAATATAGGTTTGTGCAAATTCTTTTTAAGCTTAAAAGTATTAATTATTCAAACATTTCCTTATAACATGAATGGCGATTTTTATCTATTATGTACGTTTCTTAGTGTATTTTCAGAATTTTACTTAATTTTAATAATTTATTTTTTGCGCATACACATATTACTAATTCAAACAAGATGATATCTTATTGAGTTATTGAAACAGACCTTTTAAATTCGGAACTCTATGACAGTTTTTGATTGCGTATTCTTTCCCTTTATAAAGTATCATATAATTTTGATTCCTAATTTTTCTTACTATACTTTCTTTACTAAACAGATTTAATTAAACATCATTGGAAGTGCAAATTAATTCTTGGTAAGTTTTTTTATAACACGCGAAGTATTGTTCTAAAATACCATGGTTGAAATTCTCATATTTTGCTATTTCTTTTGTACCCATTTGTTAAATTTATCTTGAAAACTTTTAAAATGCCTGTTTCTAATTAAGAGTTTTCATTATTCAATCTCTAATTAATAGTTTTGAATGTTAAATGTCTAAATTAAAATTAAATATTATTTAATAATGAATTATTCTGTTATTCATATTTTCTATATTTGTTATTTCTTTCTAAAATTCTTTTTTTCTATATTTGTTCTTCTTTCTTGTTATTCTATTCGAAAGTTGAAAGATTTCATTGTCAACAGAATATGCTATGTCGAAGAGCCACTTTAATCATGTTGCCCTTTTATTGCAAAAAGTTTAGTTTTAAAACAGGAAATTTGTTTATACATTTTAAAAATATATTGATAAAAGAATGTTTTTCGCGAAATGAATTCTGCGCACTGTTTCAGTTTAAGATATACTGTATTGAAATAAATGAAGAGAATTATCTAGCATTTAAAAATATGTCTTCCTAATCAAAATGAAATACAAGAGAAATACTTCATTGATTTTAAATAGAATTCTAAATATTTCCATCAATTTAAAATTCATTTACAGATTGTAGACACACTTAAGATGATAATTTTGATAAAAGTGAGTACATTTTTAAAACATAATTTTTGTAACTTTATTAAGTATAAATTTAAATTAATCAAATTTACTACATCAGTTTTACTCAAAAATAACTAAAAATTCAAATTATAAAATTTTGTTAAAATTGCTTCAATCACATTTTTGTAACCAAAATGCGATTGTGATAAGCGATCACCAGTTTCATATTATGCCTGGAATCTTGAAAATTACTTTATATTTCTCTAGAAAAAATGTTTTTAAAGGAATTCTATTAAAACTGTTTTTTTTATTGAATCTTAACTGTGGCCAGAAATCTAATTTATTTTCTTCCAACTCATCATCAACATTTGAAAAACATAAATAATGCTCCTCCATGCTATTTATAAAAAAAAAATCGAATGATGCAAAATTATCATATTTATGGCATGAACTTTTCCCCCCTTATTTTCTGAATATATATCTGAAAGTCACCTTGGGAAAATAAATGGATTCTTATATACATATTTAAGAATTTAGACTCAGAATCTGAGAAGTAGTTAAGATATTAGTTACTGCTAAATATATTTAAAAGGAATGCATCATATTATATTCGGAACTTATATTAATGAATATAATATCCTCGACTATGAATTTCTCTAAACATTCAATTTTCACTAATCTTTAAATGCATATTAAAGTTTTTATTAAATATGTAATACTTAATTGAGCTAAATGATGTTATTAAGTAGTATTTATTTTTCAATCAGTGCACACATTTTGTAAGTTCAAGAAGAAGATGGTTAATTAATAACAAAGTAACAAATCAAAACACACCGTTTTGGTGTGAGATAAAAAACTGACGAATTTAAGTTTGTCTTATTGAAAAAATTGTCTCTTGTTGTTTATACTTACCTACATATTTCATACGAATGTTGATGAATTTGGTGAGAGGCATACGTTCTAAAAGTTAGGCCTTAGAGAAGTTTCAATATCACCCTGCGTTATGTATGGTCAATAATTAAGAAACAGCTAGCTGTCAATCTTTGTGGTTTATTATAGTCGTTCTTTTAATATTGTACTTTATTTGGATAAAAACAAATTATAAGCAATACTAACTACACATTTAAACATCTTATATTTCAAATATAAACTTTTAATTCAACATTGCAGAATAAAATATGATAATATTAATTGTACTATTAAAGCAAAATGAGTTTGCAATGATAAGAAAAAAAATCAATTTGTTTATTTATTCATAAACTCTAACAAGTGCATGCTATAAATTCATTGAATAGTTATTTCATTATGCATAAAGTTGTTAGCAGCAGACGTGAGAGATTGAATTTAATTCTCATATTATTTTAGAAGAAAAATTCGAGTATGTTGCTTAAAGACAACGCTTAGCATTTAAAGTTTAAAATAATAATTATAAAATGTGTTTATTTATTCATCAGTACTGATAAGTATATTCTGTAAAATGGATTAAATAATCATTTCATTATGTATCATGTTGGCAACAATAGACGTTAGAGATTCAACTTTATTTTCATAATATTTAAGAAGACAAATTCTGGTATATTGCTTAAAGGCAACGTTCAGCTTTTAAGATTTCAAATAATAATAATAAAAAAAACATCACTTTTTCTCACTTTCAACGACAATTGTCCTCTTAAGAATTTAAATATTTTGCACCTTTTCTTCACAGATTAAAACCTTCTCGATTTTGTTATCTTGTTTCGCCATGACATCATGGATCATGGTTCTTGCATTTCCAAATTTTAATTCAACATTACAAAATAAAATATGTTATACAATAAAAAAGAACATAAATTTCAACATTACAAAAAAATACCATGCAATCACGAGAAAAAACATCAATTTGTTCATTTATTCAACATTACTGCCGGTTTCCCGACATAGGGGTAGTGTATCTTCCCCGTAATCTGGGCGTCCCGAGTTCGAGTCCTATTTCGGGCATGGTTGTTCTTCCCTCTGTGTTCTATCTGTCAGATGTGTGAAAGAGCCCCCTGTCAAAAGAGGTTGAGCAAGCGAATGTTTGAGTGTCATCTTCATATGAGCTAGAAATCAGACTTCTGCCCTCGGGTGCTCAGGGGTCTTGACCCTCAGAAGCTACTGCACCCCTTTTCCATGGTAACGTGGAAATGACATCGTCATAATTCATCAGTACTGTAATGAATCAGCTTCTTCCTGGGTGACCACTGTGACATTCCTCTTTCCCACACTCGATAATGTACATTCCGGGCCATTCTTCATCAACGAAACTCCCACAGTGTTAAGTGCCTCCAGATTGCCAAATGGAAGACCCTCCTTTTAAGTACGGTCATCTGGCCATTTAGTGCTAATCCAGATAAGGAACCACACGTGCGTTTCCCAGGCAAATAAATCGTGTCTTCGAAAGGCGACAGTGTCAAACACTCCAGATGTCCTGCATTTTTCCCATGGTGGAGGGTGAATCATCAATGGACATTTTCCCACGGGCGACCAGAGACGATTCAGGTTGTTCTGAACGGTGATTGGGTAACAGGGAGTCTGAGAGGAAAATAAAAGGTGAGATTTTTCGGAAGAAGACGGAGAGAAGCTTCGTGTGAACCAAGGAGAGGAGCTTCGTGTGAACCAAGGAGGAGAAGCTTCGTGTGAATCGGACTTCTGCGTAGAATTCCACCCGAAGAAAATTCGGTGGATTCCGAGAGCTACCCCCGGAGTAGCCTAAGACGCCAACAGCCTGTTAGCTGTTCTTGTAAAGTTGTTTCCTTCGAAATGGTTCGAGGAACTATTCTTGTGTAATTTTCGTGTTGTAAATAGCATCATTCATTTAACCTAGATTAGAAAGAGTTGTTTTTATGTAATAAAGCTGTAAATAAAAAAATTTGATCATATCGCTACCTGTTTTTGGATCGAGACTTTACAGCTTTAATATTTGGTGGCAGCGGTGGGATAGAACTTTGTGCGGTAAGCTAACATTAGCTAACTGGACTTGCGTTTCAGACTCAGAGATTTCTAGTCTGAGAAAACTTACAATATCTAGGTTAAAGTTACTTTTAAAAAAGTTGCGTGGTAATTGCCAACTTCAAGATCGACGAGTGGAACTCAAAGGGAGGAAGAATCGCTGAGCTACAAGAGCGTACTGACCCAAGTTAGAAAGGAATTCTCCAGCTGCAAGTTCGACGAGTGGACTCAACTTCGATTGGAATTCCCTCTACCTCCAACCTGGTATCAACCAACCGACGAAGTGTTCCGAGTCTCCTGCACACCGGTGAGTGCTTCCTAACTTTCCTTTCTCTAGAGGCAGTAAATTTATTATAAAAGTAACTGTCGGTCACTGAAGTAAAATTTGAAATTTCAGTGTAGCATTTTAGAATTGGCTATTAAAGCAATTCAGTAAAGAAATTTTTAATTAGTTGGGACTAATTGTAAAGATTAAAATTTTGGTGTACAAGTTCTGTTAATAAGTTATAGAAGTAATGTTAAATTGTAGATGCTAATTAACTTGTAAATGCTAAATGTAACCACAGGTTTCAGTGGCTGAACCAAATGCATTCGATGAATGATAACTTTGACTTTTTTCGAATGTGTATTAGATGAAAAATTGTGTGACAGTTTGCAGTAATTAGTTGAATAGAAATCTGCTGATTTCAGTAAATTATTCAAAACTGGTGAAATAGTTAATAGAATTTATTTTGTGTATTGTATAAATCAACTGTGTTTTATGTGTATTGTTGATACATAAAGGAGTTCCTTGTGTTTAAAATCAGTTGAGTTTTGTGTAGCTTAAAATATTTTTTTTTGAGAGTAAGATAGCTAATCAGTTTGTAAGTAGAATTAAATTAAGAAATGGCTTTCTTAAACAGAGCGTTAAAAATAGATTTATTCTCCCTGACGGAAGAATTAGGGATCGAGACTGACCCCTCAAATAAAGTAGTAGATCTGATCAGGAAAATTAAAGAGTTCCCAGATATTGACTTCGTAAAAGATAGATATGAAGTTATAGTGGAAGAACGAAAAACAGAGAAAGAGCGCGTAGAGGCAGAATTACAAGCTGAAAGGCAGCGCGAACGGGAATTTGAGTTGGAGCGTTTAAGAATATCTAATTCCTCGGAAATTAATAGCTCACATTCAAGCCGAAATGAAAATTCTAGACCGCGAAGAGATATTAAGCATTTAATGCCTAAGTTTGATAGTAACCAAACTGATATGTCAATTTATCTGACATTACTAGAGAGGCAATTAAAAACCGCCGAGATTGACGAGGCTGAATGGGTCTCTCAACTACTGTCATTATTGCCGTTAGATTTGGCTCACATCATAGCGAAAGAACCGGAAGACAAAGCTCAGGATTACGAGCATATTAAACAAGTTTTGCTGGAACGATTTAAGATAAAAACTGAGACATATAGGCAGCGTTTCGTGAGCCATCAGAAAATACCGAACGCATTGTGGAAGGAATTAATTTTTGATCTGGAACATTTCTTAGATGGTTGGCTTTCGGGATCGGGTGTAACGGATTTTACCGGGCTAAAGAAATTGCTAATCACCGACCAGATAAAAAAACGCGTCCCGAGCCAGATAAGAGACCATTTTCTAGACGTATGGTCGGAGTTCGTGGATCCTTTTGTTCTAGCCGAGAAACTGGACCACTACGAATCGGTGCGGACGAAATCCAACTTTGTAAAATTCCCCGAAAGAAAAATGGTTGAGAGAAACAGACCGTTTTCGCCTAAGAAAGAAGAGAAGTATAAAGCGACGGAAAGAATGGCAAACGCTAAACCCAATGAAAATAAATCGTGGTGGAATTTAGCCCCACAAAGGAATTGGAGGGGAGACAATTTTGATCAGCGGAAACAATTACAATGTTATGAATGTCTGTCTACGACGCATTTAAGGCCAAACTGCCCTCAATTAAAAAAGAATCAACCGACAGAGCAGATAAATCACGTAGGAAGCGCGCACGAAAATGAATTATTTGCTCCCTATATAAGTGAAGGATCCGTTAACGGATCGGAAATTAAAATTCTCCGGGATTCAGGCGCCAGCGTAGATATCGTTACACGAAATTACGTCAGTAATGCAGATTTTACCGGTGAGGTAATTTGGGTGAAACAACCATTGGACTTAGATTTGAGGTGTTTGCCTCTGGCACGTGTAAGGCTCAATAGCCCAGAGTTCGGGGAGGTCGTCACAAAGGCCGCTATTGTTGATTCATCTCTCGATCAAGGAATTTACCTTCTTAGTAACGCCACGGCCGAGTTACTTAACAAACGTATCAGTATTGCCACTGTGAATGCTATCACTACTCGTTCACAAAAGAAGGGGGAAGACGCGAAAGGGGATGGAAAAGCAAGGAGAATAGAAAGCGGGACAGGAGGGAAGAATGAGATAGAACCTGAAATGCAACTGAGAGAAGAATCGTTACCACCCATTGAGATAGGGGAAGGAGCTGAAGATTTATTCACTCCGTTCAAGATAACTCAAGAAGAATTTTCAAAGGCTCAAATGGACTGCGGAACCTTGGAAGAATGTAGGGAACGCGTTAACAAAGGACATGAGGGACTTAAAAAGGAAAAGGGATTGTTTTTTAGGGTAACAAAAGATCATTTAGGAAACCCGAGATCTCAATTAATTGTGCCGAAACAATTCAGACCGGCAATATTAGAGATGTGCCACGAGTCGACGTCGGCACATCTGGGGGTAACTAAAATGAAAGATAGGGCCCTAAAATATTATTTTTGGCCAAATTGTGTAAAGGATATCGAGAATTACGTTCGCTCGTGTGATCCTTGTCAACGAATCGGTAAACCAAGGGAGAAGACAAAGGCCCCTCTCAAATTAGTTCCCGTTATATCGGAAATTTTTAGCAAATTAAATATTGATTGCGTAGGACCATTACCCATTAGTGAGAAAAACAATCGATATTTGTTAACGGCGATGTGTATGTCTTCAAAATATCCGGATGCAATCCCTATAGAAGACCTTACGTCAATCACAGTGATAAATGCTATGTTAAACGTTTTTAGTAGAATGGGGTTCCCCCGTGAGATACAGTGTGATTGGGGTACGTCGTTCACTAGCTATTTAACCACAGAATTTTTTGATAAGTTCGGAATAAAAGTCACTCATTCATCTGTGCGGCATCCCCAGACAAACCCGGTAGAGCGTTTCCACAAAACCATTAAGCGACTTCTAAAGGTACTATGTTTAGAGTCCGGAAAGGATTGGGAGAAAAATCTTCCCGCAACTCTGTTAGTTTTGAGAACGGTTACTCACGAGAGCACAGGATTTAGCCCCGCTGAGTTGGTTCACGGAAAAAACCTAAGGACTCCAGAAGTGCTGTTATACGAGCACTGGGTAGCACCGAAAGAAAACGAAACGGCGGTAGCCAAATACATGTACGACTTAATAAACCGCATGAGACGTTGTCAGGATATAGCAGTAACCAGGATGTTGGAGACGCGAGATAAGAGAAAATTATGGTATGACAAAAATGCTGTCCATCGCCAATATAAATCCGGTGATCAAGTGTTGGTGCTCGCAGCATCTATGCCGAATAAACTATCAGTACAGTGGATAGGGCCAGGAGAAATTCAATCTCAATTGTCGGAAACGAACTATATAGTGAAAATGACAGGAAAGGAGGCCAAGCCCCAAATTTTTCACGTTAATCTGTTGAAACCTTACCATAAAAGATTGGCGGAGGTGAATCTAGTGTTCCACGAGGAAAAAGTGAATGTGGAGACGGAAAATGATTTAGAGATCGCATACCCGACGGGAGACGTAAACGTGTACGATTTCGAGGAAATATCTCGAAGTAGCAACTTAGAAGAGAGGTTAACGACGGAGCAGATTGGGGAACTCAAAGAGTTGTTACATAAACATAAAACAGTTTTTTCAAATAAGCCGGGAAAAACCCATCTAGTTGAGCACGATATAGAACTGATCAGTAATCAGCCGGTTCGGTCGAAGCCATATCGCACATCACAACGCCAAGCCGAAATTTTGAAATCGGAAATAAAGCAGATGTTAGATCTGAAAATAATTGAAATGGGACAATCAGACTATACATCACCAATGCTGTTAGTAGAGGCACCGGGAAAGGCCCCAAGACCGTGTATTGATTACCGAAAATTAAATAGTGTCATTAAAACTGAGTACTTCCCCTTGCCCAATTTAGAAGAGCGAGTAGAAAGAGTTTCCGCCGCAAAATTTATTACGGTACTAGATCTAGCGAAGGGCTACTGGCAAATTCCAATGACGAAGAACGCAAGTCGGTTAGCAGCGTTCGTAACTAATTTCGGGACGTATCTCCCTCTAAGAATGCCATTTGGATTGGTGAATGCGCCATATTTTTTTAGTAAGATGATGGCTGAGATATTAGGGAATTGTGAGAAGTATGCAGTACCTTACTTAGACGATATTGCGATCTATTCCGAAACATGGGAAGAACACTTGAAACATGTTGACGAGGTTCTTAAAAGAATAGGAGCGGCAAATCTAACCGTGAAACCATCAAAATTTCAGCTAGCACAGAGCCGGACGAAATATTTAGGACATATGGTAGGAGATGGCGTTCGAACACCAGCCGAAGCAAAAATCAAAGCAGTGATAGATTTTCCTACCCCCAAAACAAAAACTCAGATACGAGCTTTCCTTGGGCTAGCGGGTTATTACGCACACTATGTGGAAAAATTTTCTGTCATAGCCGCACCTTTAACCAACGCATTGAAAGGTAGGATGACGAAAGAGCAGATTAGATGTACGCCCGAATGCGAACAAGCATTCCAAGAATTAAAAATGAGTTTGACAAAAAAACCCGTCTTGCATGCCTCTGATTATACAAAAAAATTTATAGTCCAAACTGATGCGTCGGATGTAGGGATGGGAGTTGTAATGTCTCAATTAGATTCCGAAGGCAAGGAACATCCTATTTTATATCTAAGTAAGAAATTTTCAGACGCGGAAAAGAAATATAGCACTACTGAAAAAGAGTGTGCTAGTATAGTATACGCCATAAAGAAGCTTAAATTTTACTTGGATGGCCAGCACTTCACTATTGTCACGGACCACAATCCGTTAGTTTGGCTAAAAACCAATGCGGATAACAACCCTAGATTGATGAGATGGTCATTGGCTTTACAACCATACAACTATACTGTCACACATAAACCGGGCAGTAAGCACCAGAATGCTGATGGTTTGAGCCGCTGTAACCTTTAAAAAAAGGAAAATCTAGTGATAAATTTTAATGTGTAAACGGTATTTTAATGTGTAAATAGTGTTTTAATGTAAATTGTTTTTTAAAATGTATTTGTATTGTATAATTGCCTCTAAGAAGGGATAGTTGGTTCCACGACCCAGTAGTGACTTTCGTCCAAGACTGGACAAAAGTCCCCTTTCAAAGGGGGGGGGAGAGTTGTAATGAATCAGCTTCTTCCTGGGTGACCACTGTGACATTCCTCTTTCCCACACTCGATAATGTACATTCCGGGCCATTCTTCATCAACGAAACTCCCACAGTGTTAAGTGCCTCCAGATTGCCAAATGGAAGACCCTCCTTTTAAGTACGGTCATCTGGCCATTTAGTGCTAATCCAGATAAGGAACCACACGTGCGTTTCCCAGGCAAATAAATCGTGTCTTCGAAAGGCGACAGTGTCAAACACTCCAGATGTCCTGCATTTTTCCCATGGTGGAGGGTGAATCATCAATGGACATTTTCCCACGGGCGACCAGAGACGATTCAGGTTGTTCTGAACGGTGATTGGATAACAGGGAGACTGAGAGGAAAATAAAAGGTGAGATTTTTCGGAAGAAGACGGAGAGAAGCTTCGTGTGAACCAAGGAGAGGAGCTTCGTGTGAACCAAGGAGGAGAAGCTTCGTGTGAATCGGACTTCTGCGTAGAATTCCACCCGAAGAAAATTCGGTGGATTCCGAGAGCTACCCCCGGAGTAGCCTAAGACGCCAACAGCCTGTTAGCTGTTCTTGTAAAGTTGTTTCCTTCGAAATGGTTCGAGGAACTATTCTTGTGTAATTTTCGTGTTGTAAATAGCATCATTCATTTAACCTAGATTAGAAAGAGTTGTTTGTATGTAATAAAGCTGTAAATAAAAAAATTTGATCATATCGCTACCTGTTTTTGGATCGAGACTTTACAGTACTGACAAGTGCATGATGTAAATTGGTTCAATTGTTATTTCTGCATGTATCAGGTTGTCAAAAGCAGTCGTCAGAGATTGAACTTAATTATCATAATATTTTAGAAGACAAATTCGTATATATTGCTTAAAGACAAACATTAACTTTTTAGGTTTAAATAATAAAGAAATGCATTAAAAAAAAACGTTATCGAATTCTCATATTTCCAACGACTATTGTCCTCTCAAGAATTTAAATATCTCCTACTTTTTCTTCTAAGATTAAAATAGTTCTCATTTTATTCTCTCCTTTCTTCGTGACATCCATGGTATTGGCCACGTATATCTAGCAAATCACCAGCGTATAAATCTCGAATTGTCAGTTACCTCGAACTGTCAACCACGTGATATACGCAGGGGAAATCCTACTCCTTCTGGGGAACTTGTCAAAATAAATTAGGGATTTCCATCACAATAAACGCGTCACCGGGACGCCATTGAATGAAATGTGGTGATGGAAGGCCCCGACCCTGGCAAAAGCGTCTAGTAAATAAAGCCAACTTATCCGAGAATAGAAATCAGAATTTGAAAATATCGTTATTAATCCTCTGGGAATTTTTTCGTTCTCAATGAAGTTTTATTTTATTTTATTTTGCTGATGCATTTGTCACCTCTAAAAGGTTTTTTTTTAATCCTTATGGAGTGGAATAGAATTCAAATGTGTATTAGAAGAGCTGTGAAATGGAGGATACTTCACTGATGCTTTTCTGATGATTTTTTTTAGATATGTTCATTAATTTTCAGAAAGGAAATAATAAGATTGTGACTTATTTTGAATTGTTTTAGCACATTAATATTATATTATGTTTATTTTAAATCTTATAGAAGAAACAATATCTTGATAGAAGAAACAATTGAGTAATAGGATTACAGTACACCAATTATCAAGTTGTTCCTCCTTGAATGAATTATCTCTAATTATTATGCCCATGAAAAACTTTACATTTTAATAAATTTCAAAGAATCAAAAATTAATATGAAATTACTTTTTAAGGCATAATCTTTTAATTTTTTTAATATGTCTTTATTTTATACTAGCCGCATTTGGCGACCAGCCGGTTCGCCAATCTTAATGATAATTTAAATTTTAATAATTAAATAGTTTATGTAACTATTATTTTTGTAGCTCCTTCATCAAAATATTTTAAAGCTTCAAATTTTGATAGTCATATAATTTAGTCATAGTATTACAAGGGCCTTCAGCCATAACGTAATATGTATCTCTCTAATTTTCTGTTAGCTCCCGTAGAATTCATGTTTTAAATTAAAGTGGAAATGGTTAAATTGCAATAAATATAAGAGCATTTTTTTACTGAAACGAAGCATTTTTTTAATATGAGTACTGAAAACAGAGTCTCTGGGTATTTCAACCTTATGGGCACTAAAGAATATCTTTCTTAATTTTTGTAATATCTCAAGAAGTTTTCTACAAAATTTTCTCAGATTCATCATGAACAGATCAATTAATTGACAATGTTTGGTTTTAAATGCATGAAACTCTAAGAAAATAAACAGAATCGTTTGAAACATGTTAAGCCTTCAAAACCGTTGAAATTAGATTAGATAGTCCGTATCCATTGAAAATAGAGTTGTCAACAATCAGAATACAATGAATTTTCAAAGCCAATTATGGTAACGCTAATGCGTGAATTTTCTACGCCAGTTGGGGTAACGCTACACAGATTAGAAATTTTAAATTTTCTTTATTCTGTTTTATTTTAATTAGAAAGTACTTCAGAATGAATCTGAAAGATCGACTAATTAACAATGTTTTAATTTTAAATGCATCAATCACTAAGAAAATAAACCGAATCGTTTGAAACATTTGACCGAATATATGTTAAGCCTATCCTCATTAGCGTAGGAAAAAAAAAACTGAAGCCTTACTCATTTGGCGGTGGGGAAAATAAAGATATTTTTGGCGGGAAAGTTAGTTTTTAATTAATAATTAAAATTATAATTAAAAATTCAAAAAAGGGACCCCAGGCGCACATTCACGACCTCCAAGGTATGCATGTGCCAAATTTGGTAGCTGTAGCTCGAACGGTCTGGCCTGTAGAGCGCCAACCCACACACACATTGAGCTTTATATAAGTATAGATAATGCGAAATGTTTTGGTCTCTGATAGTAATAAATTCATTAATACTAATGTGAACAAATTTAGCATAATAAAATGCTCTCGAAAGTTCTTGATAATATATTTCAATTAATAGGTAAAACATATTAATAAAATATATTTTAATTCCAGTAAAGGGGTTTTGAATAAAAATAATTATTTTTAAAAAATCAAACAGTCGAAATTGAAGTAATGTTTCCTGAATAAAGAGTCTCCATTTCTTTGTCCGATATTAATAAAAAACAAATGTAAAATTAATTTGCATGCCTACATTTATTATTTCTTAGAACTGTTGGAAAAATTTGATATATTGAAGAACTAATTGAATGAAACATTATATTACTTTAACAATAGCTGAAAATTATAAGGTATGTTCTAAAATTGCACTTTCTAACTTTAAGAAGTCCAAACATATAAAATTTCTTCCAACTGAGAAATGAGATTTTCTGTTATATTAAACAATCAGAAAAAGTTATTTAACTTATAAACTAAAATTGCTCGAGAATTTCTTAAGAAATGCTTATTAAACAATTTTTATAGATTCTGAATAATAATATGATTTACTTCAAGTAGCTGCACTAATAAATATGTATTATAACTAATCTTTGAAATCTCTTTTTTCTTTTTCCTCCTTTCATTTACATCTTTCCCATATTTTTTACCATAGATCATTTTAACAAAGGCTGAAAACCATAAGTTATGTTCTAAAATAATACTTTCTAGTTTAAAAATCTTCAAACATATAAATTTTCACCCAACTCAGAAATGAGATTTTCAGACTTACTAAAATTATTAGAAAAAAAATTATTTAAATTATAAATTAAGTTTGTTCGAAAATTTCTTAAAGATTAAACTTATTAAACAATTTTTATAGATTTTCATTGAAAATATGATTTATTTCGGATAGCTGCTAGAATAAATATGTATCATAACTCTTCGTTGAAATTCTGAATGAGTTGTGCAGGTTCTTTGTCATTTTCTTTCTCAGGCAGAAAGAAAGCACTTCTTCTGAATGTGCTGCAGACAACGATTGAGGAAAATTGATTTTCCTGTTCGAAGTTGCTGAGTAATGTCTACTGAGAATATTTATCATGAAGCTCAGCTGGTCCTCACCTAAGGCAAAGAACTGCGCCACTGCATAATACCCAAATACACATTTATTAAGGTAAAAAAATTGTATCTGACACAGGAATAGTAAGACTTATCCAGCCAATGATTGCTTTATTCGAAGAGTTGTACAATCAGATCATTTGGATAATTCTGGGAGTTTACTGGGAAGAATGCAATTTTTTATGATAGATTCGATAGTGATGAAATATTAATAATAATTTTTAACACTTAATACCTTGGAAATCAGTTATGTTTCATATAAATCATGTCTTTTCTTTTGGATTTTAGTAAATTATTAATTTTCATCTGTCGGAAATATATAATTATTTACATTAAATCATTTAATATGGAATTTTATATTTGATCAGATTAATTTTTTTATAATTCATTCGATAGTAATGAGATATCAGTAATAATTTTTAATATAAGACCATGGAAATATGTTATGTTTCATATAAATAATTTCTTTTCTTTCAAATTTTTGCAAATTATTTTTATCCCATCTGGCAGGAAGTATATAATTATTGATATTAAATCAATTAATGTGGAATGTTATATTTGGTCAGATCAATTATTTTATAATTCACTCGATAGTAATGAGATATTAATATATATATATATATATATATATATATATTTTAATTTAAGACATTGGAAATCTGTTATATTTCTTATAAATCATTTCTTTTCTTTTATGTTTTAACAAATTATTTTTTTCATCTGGACAGAAGTAGATGATTATTTACATTGAATCAATTATTTGGAATGTTATATTTGGTCAGATTAATTTGTTTTATAAGTCATTCGTTTGTAATGAGATATTAATAATAATTTTTAAAATTTAAGACATTGGAAATCTGTTATATTTCATATAAATCATTTCTTTTGTTTTAAATTTTAGCAAATTATGTTTTTCCATCTGGAGGGAAGTAGATAATTATTTACATTAAATCAATTATATGGAATGTTATATTTGGTCAGATCGATCATTCGAAAAGTGCTATTGGAAATGTCATAGATACGGCAGTCTTGAATGTAATATAATATTAGATATAATTAACAATGAATTTATTTATAAATTTCTTCATTTAATGATTAACTTTGAATATACTTTTCTTTAATATGGTTGCAATTGTTCATTATGACATTGTTAACAGATACATTAAGCAAATATTTGTCGATATTCAATGTGCAAAATAAAAAAATGCAATATACTCGTGATAATAATTTTTGTATAATAATTGTATAATAATTTGTATAATAATTTTTAAAAAAGCTTGAAACAGGCAGTTGTTATTTTCTTTCATAAGTATATAACTTTCTGCATTGCAAATTCTTTATTTGCATATAGCTGCATAATTGCTTTCTGTAAAATCCTTTTTAATTTCCACAATTTTATTTTCTTCATTTTTATTTTAATGCTCGTCTCACATTAGAATAAGATGCAATGCTTTATTAATGACAAAAGGAAATAATTATATCACCAAATGAATAAAAAAAGAGTAATGAAGTTTTTCAGCATAAAAAGATTAAAAAATAAAACCATAAATGGCCTTCCCACCTGTGTAATATATTTAAACAATAATGCGTTTCATCTTTATATTCGCATCTTTATAAAGATAAAGGGGTGAGCATTATTTCTTTCACTAGAATCCTTCTTTAGGAATGGAAAGAGTGTTTTATTCAAACAAGAAATGAAATATGGAAGTTTCAATCCTCATAAAATAGCAGTAATTATATTTATATCTCAATTCTCACTTCTGGGTATATGTTAAACTGGGAGATATCTATATTTAACTTGAATATTCAAAATGATAGATTTACACAAATGGTGCACCTATGTGGAATTTGAAACTTCGTCAACAAAGAAATCAATTCATTTGTATCCTGTTATTTTAGATACATAAGCAGAAGTATACTTAATGCTTAAAATGATATATTAGTAGTCGGTATGCTTCATGGCAAATAACTGAACTAAACAATGTTGTGGAGGACAATGCATTAATTGAATATATGTCGTTTCATCTGTATGTAACTAAGTTAGTGGATAGAATCAAACAGGGACATAATAATAATCTATTCAGCTATCGATTATTATGAATATTATCTGCAAGAAGAGATTGAAATATGTGTGTGAATAATCATCTCAATACCTAGGTACCATTATTCAAACAATTGTGGACCCAATTCTTGTGGGTATAATGCTTCAAAATATTGAATTTTTGCAACAAAAATAAAGCAATGATACAAAGATACAGGAAAAATCCTTTGTTATACAAATTCGATAATACAAAGTTACAAGGGAAAAAAGTTTAACATATTGGATTATTGGATATACATTGGTCTATTTGATAAAGTTTTGTCATATCTGAAAGACTTTAATTGGTGGAAAAAGATTATGTTATTAAGATTAAAAAGATTAAGGGTATTTGTCATGATTTACACATTATAATTTGAGGGATTGCTGTAGATTAACTTATAGATTTACTTTGATTTTCACTAAACTAAGCCTTACTATGGCCTGTTTCCGCTGAAATCATTCAAGAAATTAACTCATTCCCTCTATAACAATGTTGTCAGTCTTCTATGTGATTTGATACCTAGGTGCTCTAAGATTGCTTAGATAATATATATATATATATATATATATATATATATATATATATATATATATAATATTCTTTGAACATGGATTTGTCTAGATATGGGCATACTAGAAGAAAATGAATTAGAACTTCCACACGATTTTGGGTGGCAATCCATTCATATTAGCAGAAGGAGACAATGCTATACTTCTACTTTCAACAAGGAATATAAAAAGTGAAAGACAACAGATACCGACAGACGGAATTGCCTGATGAGTCTTCAAACAAGCAAATCTAATAGATTCAAGACTAGAAAGCGTAAAGGTAAAATTAAGGTGCAAATATATAAACCAAATAAGTTTTTTATACCACTATTCAGTCAATCAACTTATTATCACCATATAAAGTCTCAGATGTTTCAATGAATCCAAAGGGATGCAATGGTGTGCCGACGAATTATTTATTTCACATCAAAACTATAACTGATGTATAGTTACTGTAATGGGCCTGCTTTTCGTATTCGTAGTACTATGAATGATTTACTCGAAGATTTGAAGGTTGGTCCTCTAGCACAAAAGAAGATGGTTTTTGAGGGAATACATAGTTATCATTTCTCTATATCTCTCTTATGATTGAAGAGAGAAAAATGATTAAATTATTTTAAGTATCACATAGAAAAATTCAAAATCCTGTTCAAGTTCGCCTTTTTAACTAACTTTTATGTTAAAAATGTAATGAAGCTTACAATTTGCTGAAAGTTAGGCTCTGTGAAATGATTTTCAATTTCTAACTTCGAGTACTTTTTGACGAATGTATATAACATCTCGTATGAAAATTCTCATGGAATGCATTCTCTTTGAAATTAGAGAAAGAAATAAGGGAGAAGGAAAGTTTATTTTTCTTATACTTCAAGCAAAAAGAATTTATCTTTGCTTTCCCTCTTCAATAAAAAATGCTATTTTTATTTTTTACATGAAATTTGTCAAAAATCTTAGATATGGAACCAACTCTATTCAGAAATGTGTTGTAAAATCATTTTCAATTTCTAACTTCGAGGGCTTTTTAACCTATGTATATGACATCTCGTTTGAAAACTCTATGTCTTTTTTCATTTCCCCTTATAAAATTTGAGAAAGAAATAATGGAAAAGGAAGGTTTTTTTTTCTCTATGCTTCATACAAAAATAATCTCTATTTCCTTTCCATCTTGAATCTACTATTTTTTTTTTTTTTTTTTTTTTTTTTTGTCTGTTTCCAAAAATTTGTCATTTATCTTACATGTGAAACTAATACTAATAAGGAAGGAAATAGAAACATATATAAGGAGAAATGTTATTTTTTCCGATTTAAGTAAAATCACAAGGGAAATGGATTTATTTAATATTGAAAGAAAAGTTTATAATACCCATTATTACAAGAAACAAATTAATGACAAAACATAATAAAATGCATTTTTCTCTAAAACTTAAAAATACATGGGAAAAGCTACTTCCTTTAATTGCGGAAGCAATTTGAAAATGGTTTATGAAGTCTGTTTCAAATTTCAAATTTGACCAGCCAATTAAAAAAAACTCTTTTAAATAACTGTAAAGTAACATAAAAAGAAATTCTTACTTAAAATATTATCTACTTACTTTGGTAATACTTTAAAAACTCAGAAACTTTTAAGATAAACTTTAGATATTTAAATGTTAAATCAATGGAGTGGAAAATGAAGATCTTAATCCTAAAGGTATATATTTTTTTCAATTAATTTTGAAGAGAAAAGATGACTTCCTGAATCAGATTCAGTATTGTTCACTCGACATTTTATAATTAGTTTAGCAAAAGTAGAAAATGTCCAAAGATGGGTAATGAAAAAGTATGGAATTTATTACAGGACGCAAATTAAAGAAATGCATTATTTCAGTTCCCTAATGAAAACCGTTTTTTCGAAACAATAATTAAAATATTTCCCCTGACAACAAACATTAATGTTGGAGTAATAATGTATAAATAAAAGAGAAATACGACATCAAAAGATTAGAAACAGGAACAACTGTAATTAAATTAACTCCCAGTCTCTCCATTAAGGAAAAGTTTATTTCAATGTACAATATAAAACCAAAAATAATTTAAATTAAACCATTGTATTCAAATCAGTTCTATTTTTAGAGTCAAAAATAGACTGTCATTCTTTGCTAAGTGAAATGCTATGCATTTTAATCCATTCCGCTTTTAAATATTTATTACTTCATTAAAACATAATTAGAATATACTTTTCCCTTTTTTTATTATTTAGTTCTAAAATATTCATTGTTATTCATTATTTATTTGACACTCCATACTTCTAATTAAAAATGCTAAAATCTTTTAATATAAAAGGAAGTATAGTTAAACAAAAACAAATAATTTGAAATGGATTTAAACACAAAAGCTTGTGGATTTTTTTTATTGATCATTCCATTCCAGCATTATGACATTTGGACAGTGATCTTCCACACAATATCACTTTGCCAAAACCAAAACTTTGTAGTTAAGCGAAGACAATAAGCATCATATGCTTGCGAAGGTTTTCTCCAAATGTAGATATGTTCTTTTGTAGAAGACTATAAGAGCATATCGCATTTACTTATCGAATTAAATCACTTTTACATATTAACATAATGTATTCGTACGACATTTCTACGTTATTTAATTTTGAATATTGGCCAACATCATTACAATATTATTAAACATTTAATGCCAAAAGTATCTACTATGCATCATTTGTTAAGTTTATATGGTCTTATTACAATTCAGTATAATATTCATATCAACCAAAATGCACTTTAATGATAAGGTTTTCATTTTCTTTCATATGTTTGTTTTATTTATTATATATTTTAAAGGTTTAATTTAAAAATATAAACAATTAATAAAATAAGCAACTGGTAAAAAAGCTATTAAATATCAATTTTCTAATCATAGGGAGATTATACAGCAACATATCTCACAAGAAACAATTATACATTTTACTTAACATTTATTTGTCAAAAAAAATCACAAATAAGCTCTTTCTAAATGGAATACTTTAGTCACCTAAATTTAATCATAACATTATTTGGCTTTGTAACCTTATAAATAGATGCAGTGCCTTCCAGCGTTCTTACTATTTTTTTTTGAATATGACATTGGAGTGACTTTTTACGCTAGAAAAATCATGATCTTCAAAAATTGGGCTGAGTTTCCAAAAACGATGCAATATATATATATATATATATATATATATATATATATTATTTTTCAGCTGAAAATTCATCTTTGGAATCTGAAAATCTGAAATGTTAGCTGAGAAAAAAAATGTTCAATATGAAGTAAGTAATATATTTTGGTTAGAGATCAACTCATGAAAAATGATGTCTAGGTGCACTGCCATTGTCAGAAATCACCTTTTTTTAAAACCTTTTAGAAATTTCATGGTTTAAACCTTTTAGTTTAAGAAATAGAATCAGCCAATTCCTACTTGTTTATCCAACCTGAGACTTGAAATATGATATTAATTGTGTTTTTTTTTATTTACCTTAGAAAAAATATTGAGTAAATTTTGAGTATTAAAATATTGAGTAAATATTGAGTATTAAAATATTGAGTAAATGCATGAATTTAAAAAAAAAAATTATATAGCACTACATTCACAAATATTTTTACTGTTAAAATTTACTGTGGATATAGACAGACAAAATAATATTCTTTCTGAATCATATGCGGATCAAAATGAATGGAGTATAGTTTAAGCGATCTCAAATCAGATGTAACCACACATTGGCTTTTCCGATCCACCACTAATACACATGGAAAAATCTAATGTTATTACCGGGACTAAGGTAGAATCCCAAGTGCCACAGCTGATCAATGCCAAGTGCAACCCCTTCTGTGGGAGGCACGTCCCATCATCAGTAGGAGTGACCAGTCCGACATCATTTTGAGCGAGAACCAGCCACCATACCAGGTAACGAGAACCTGAAACTTCTCGCCTTTATACCTCAGGAGTCAAATCAGAAGAATCGCTTCTATATCTCAATACTGTAAACAAGGCTTTCAACTAATACGAGATATTAATAAAATAAAAAAAAAATAAAAAATATGGACACGAATATAAAAGGGGTGTTTAAATGAAAAGATACGAAACGACACTGTGGGTATAAATAAAGACTTTATTCAAAGTATACACCATAGGCCTGAGCATAACGATCCCATTGATTAACGAGCCGAAGGATTCCTCGTTCCCAGAATTCCTGTTGCCGTGATGAGACCCAGTGGTTCACAGCGTCTTTGAGTTCGTCGTCCGAGTTGAAGCGCTTCCCTTTCAGATGCTTTTTCAAAGGGCCAAACACATGAAAAGCGCAGGGCGACATGTTTAGTCTGTAGGGCGGATGGTCAAGCTGCTCCCACTTGAACTTGGCCAGTTCCGCGTGTGTGACCCTGGAGACGTGTGGATGCGCGTTATCATGGAGCAGAACCACATCCTCCGTCAGTGGCTCCGGTCTTTTGTTCTTGATGAACCTACATAGTCTTCGGAGTGTCTCACAGTACACATCGGAGTTAATGTGAACGCCACCCTATCTTCACATGCACTGCCATGTCAATTGGATGACGCTTTTTTTATGAGCCTCTGCTCTCTCCTGCACATGCGGGCGTCCACTCATACTCCGATCTACGCCAGAGATTCCAATCGCATCCCAAGCCAATATTTCTTACCTTTTCAATTGAACACCCCTTTTGTCTTTCTTTACACTCTTTTTGGTAGATTAAACAATTTTAGAAAATAAAAAGAAAAAATTTAGGAATCAATCAATTTCAGTGAATACAAATTATTAAACATCTAACCATACTATGCACAACAAGAAGCACTAACTTCAAATCCATAAGGCTGAGCTTCTAGGCCAGCACTGACGATAAAGAAAAAAAAAAGAAGTTTTGTATATTCTTCTTCACTTAGTTTAGTGCCTAACTCACTAGAAGTTCCAAAACTATTGGTTGTTTTGAAGCTGTTTCCAATTTTGCTTGAAACATATTACAAGAAAATCTTGAGCACAAATAGTAAATTTCGGAGAAAAAAAATTATGAAATAAAAAAAGACAATTTCCGCGTGGAAATCAATAGTTTTCTTCTAAATCACAATTTGAAGCGTTTTTCGTTCTTCAGGAAAACTCAAAAAAATATTTCTTCAAGAACATGATTAATTTTTTTAAAAAAAAGTATGAAGTGAAATGAATGTTCTTAAAACATAATGTATTAATACCTATAAAAGATAATCCAATATAATTTTTTTCAACACTTTAGGAATATTATTGAAAAAAACATAAGCTTCCTAAGTTTCATATGATGTTATTACTCTCAACAGAGTTTTCTTTAAATTTTATCATTTTTATTTTAGTTGCTTAATAACTTAAGAATGTATAAAGTTACTTTTCTTTGAAATATTATGCTTTATCAGTTTGATGATTTAATACTGTCAAAACATTCGAAAGGCTTTCAGTCTTTACGTAGAATGTCAGAAAAGAGAAAATTTTATTTAAAAAAAGTTTTGCTGATAAGTAAAATGCTTCCCCACTTAATGTGGGTAATTGAAAATGGGAATCATTGACTGAATGTTTTGATTGAAAATGATTCATACTTGTAATTTTTTAAAATAAATTTTCATATAATTAAAAAAACATGGAAAAATAATTTATAATTGATTTAGCATTAAGATATCAGTAATATTATATTTTCAAATAAACGATTTATTCTCCAGTTCCCTGAACATGTAACTGAAGACAAAACTATTTATTTTCGATCAAAAACTTTAAAAAAACTGTTTAATCAGAAAATATAATGAGTAAATTCGTATTATCACAGATTATATTCAGTAAATAGAAATCAAAGAAGTGTTAGAATATTTTTATTAACATCAATTAAACAATCACAAATTATCAAAATAGAATAAAAAATAAATTTTAAAAAATTTAAGCAGAAAAATGTGAAGTGTATTTACTTTCTCAAGCTTTGTTAACTATAAATTTGCTTGGATGGCGAATTTATAGTTTTGTAGCGTTAACGGTTTTATACTTCTGTTGTATCATGTAAGAAATAAACAGTTATGCATAATTTTACAGATTTAGAAGATTTTGTAAGAATTCACACTGATTTCAGTTTTTTAGAACATTTTGAATAAAATTCCTTTAAAAAATAATGTCTAAAAATTGTCATGTGACATATAAAATTACTATTGCTATTTTTAAACATTTTTACTTATAAAATGAAATTACATTAATATTTTGTCTCTGAAGAGTATTTTCTTTTTACCTATTTTATTCTTTTCAGGAATTTTAAAACTTTTCTTTCAGCATTAATAATTAATATAAAGCGTTATATAAGTACTTGTAATATTCCACTTTTTTCGTTATAAGTTTAAAATGAGCATCCAATTTTAAATTAAAGACTATTCTCCTCTTATAATCTTATATATCATCATTTATATATGTAAATCGAATAATATGAGAGGATTCTCATTTATTAAAGCTTTTACCAAGAAATAATTACAATTTCGTCCAAAATTATTAATTATTCATTCCAATTTCTATTTTGATACATTAATAGTTTAAAAAAATTATATCCATTTTGAAATGAAAATCACTTTACAATTGTTTTCTTTGATCTTTAATTTGGAAAATTTAAAATGAGGCATGTACAAAATTATTCTTTATTCGTAAATGTAATTTCTTTATAGCTCTTTCAAAGAAAATACATTTTTTTAATGAGTTTGTTGTCATACTTTTAGAGACAAACGGCAGTTTAATTCACATAAGTGTTTTTATCTTGGTATTATGAAATAAATTATGAAGGATACTATTTAATTTGAGTAATGATCTTCAAAAGATTAAGATAAAAATGTCGTTTAGTGCTTTTGAAATTAGAAATAAAATGTTGTTTCAAAATTGCATTTAATAATATTCAGAAGGTCATTTAAATGAAGTTTTGAAGAAAGAAGTTTCTTTCATGAAGATAGAATCAGAATCGATACGAAACACTCTTTTGAATTTCCGTATATATTTAATTTGTGTGATTTAATTTTAGTAGAATAAATCTTTATTCAGCATAAAGGGAATGTATTGTGGAAGAATTATAAAAATAATCTGTCACCTTTATTGTCGCAATAGGAAATATGAAAGTAGTAGGACATAACAAATGCTTTAATTCATTTTTTTTTTAATTTTAAATGTATAAACTTTATATTTGGATACCTATCGTAATATTTTTCAATCATACTAAGTTTATTTTCTTTAAAAAAATATAATTATTATTTTTCTCTAAATATAATTTTTTTTTCAAAACATGGAGAACGTATGTCGCTGAATTTAGTATTTCATTTTTCATTCACATTGATCAGAGCTTTCATTCATATATGAAATACGAACAAAATAGCAGGATTAAGTTATAAATTTACCTTTTATATTTTCTATCATGGATACCATCATAGATATCATTATGGATATATATATATATATATATATATATATATATATATATATATATATATATATTTATATATATATATATAGTTTAAGGCTAATAAAGTATTGCAGAAAGAACAAAAGGTACGTCTGCGTAATAACTCTAGCAAAATTGTTCTGTAAACTATCTAGGACGATAATATTTACCAAGATATTACAATATTTCAAAAATATCCGGAAAGCTTGAATTTTCATGCAAGTTGTATGAGATATGGTCACTCATTACCTTTGACGATTTAGACTGAGAACAATTTCCTCTAAAACCAGGACGAACATCACAGGTTCCCCAAATTATGCCTGCAACACTCAAAGGAGTATTCAGGAGGAGTTTGGTGCTACTTCTCTAGTGCTCCTAATTTATGTGATCATTTAGCGATAATTAGATCCTGCTGAAATGACCGCTTATGATGATCAGAATGCGTGTCGGTCACTGGTGGTCAAGCATAGCTGAAGATAATGGACAGCTAGTATTATCGAGTATAGAACTTAATAACTAAAGCGTTGTGGGCCTGTTATCGAGAATATCTTTAGTATGAGAAGATGTTTGTTTTAAGCTTAACATATTAATTTATTTCTTACTCTGGAATAAATGAGTAAGATCATATTTTCTTTTTTATTGCAATAATCATAAATTATATAGAAGGATTTGAAAATATTATTACAGCTAATAAATGTTTCTCATAAAAACCATGCAATTTTTACTGGAATGGTATTTTTAGAAGGGATGGTAAAATATGATGATAGGAAGTTCATATAAAATTAAAGAGATTATTGTTTTGCCATGTGAATAAGAAGTCTCATTGAAAGGAAAGATGAATGGAATAAGCTCATTATAAGTGTAATCTAGATATATTTTCCTAGATTACATTTACTAGTTAGAATATTAATGTACTTTGCTATATCACAATGCAAGTCTAATCATGACTTGCATTGTGATATAGCAAGTCTTTGCTATATCACAATGCAAGTCAATGTTAGTCAAGTATCCGGTCTAACAAGGAAAATAAAAAAAAATATGTTTAATGATTGCTTTATTCTTTAACGTAATCCCCTTCCAAAGCAATTTATCGAAAATATTGGCATAATATTCAGCATTGATGGTCCTGCCTTTTTCTAGATAATACAATGATAAAGTTCCTTTAGCTTCCCAAAAAAACTGTTGCCATAACCGTTTTATCGATAGTGCAATTTTTTTGTGTGCTGATTCGTCCTTCGCTGTCCGCTGTTTTGATTGCCGTTAGTTCTCTGGAATATAGTAATGGATCCATGTTTCATCCACATGAACGAAACGCCGTGAAAAATCAGTTGGGTTTGAATTGTACAGCTCTAAATCTTATTCCGATAACATCATGCGCTGCTATCATCTGATATCTTGATATCATCTGAGGCAAATTTGTTATTGTAAAAGACTATTAATTATTACCTTTGCAGAAATAATATGTTTTCAGACAAATACACATCACATACATAATATTTTTTGCAAAGATATTTTATGACCGATTTTAACGATCATAAAGTGTTTTATCACTTCTGTAAGTCATATATCAGTTGCATTTTCATCATGTTTTCACCATAAAATTAAAACTGCCAAAATGTATACAAAACATATAAAACAAATAAATGAATAGAATATGTTTCATAAGTCAATTAATTTATCTTTTATGAACTATGAAGATATTTCAAAATGCTTATCCTCTAAAAATTTATTTCGAAAAATATTCCATCCGCATTTAGATTTTCATTAGAATTCATCTTTAATGGTTAGTATATAAAATTGTATTTCCCCTTTAACAAAAATTCATAATTGATGTTATATAAATGACATAAATTATAAAGCTATTTTTATGAAAAATTTAAAATAAATTCTAGAAGCTTAGCAGAGCAACTTAATTAATTAAAACGATTAGTTTTTTTCAAAATCCATATTTATTCAAAAGCAGTTTCATGTTCACTCTTTATAAAACATCACCCATTGCAAAGTTTGTGTCTTTTCATAACATCACTTTGAGAATGATAAACAACACGCAATGGAAGTCAACAAGCAAGTAGAATATCACTAAATTCTTTTATCATAAAATGTGTGTTTTATCTGTTGACTCCGTTGATTAAGTATGAATTAATATTGATTTTGAACAAGTGGTGGGGTTTATGGTAAGGCATATTACATTTAATAAACACAAAGTCTGTTGTTTTTGAGGCGAATTAATGTCATTTCCTTAGATGTGAAATGAGAAGTTTACTTCAAAATTTCAGTTTTCACAAGCAATTTCACTTTTATTTTGCAATATCCACGTTCATAGTTAATCTTATGCCTTTTAATTTAGAAAACAAACAAAACTACTTACTTATCTATGCAAGACAATTTATAAAACTCCATTAGGTCGTTAAAATTTATGGATAATCTATTCCATAAAAATACTGTCTCCATCCAATATCCAATAATGCTAAATTCATGAAATTTCAGTAACAAGCAAAACATGAGAATGTTTGCCATTTGTGTTGCTGAAAAATAATGTTTATCTGTTTATTCAATTTTGATCTGACAATTAGTTCTTAGCAAGATGTTGTTTACAAAAGACCATGCAGTTAATAACAGAATTTTTTTTCGCAGATGTAAGTTGCTTTCAAAAATTTTAAAATAACATGGATTGCTCATTTATAATTCTGTGCTTACTTTATTTATATACATGAATGTTATTTAGGAAGCTGATATCTGATCCCAAAAAGATGGGACAAAATCTCACAAAGCTTCCATTTGGAATAATTGCATTAGCTTGATTAAAATTTTATCTAGAGCTTATTGAAATGGAAAATATTTTGCATGGCTTTAAAGTATTTTCCTTGGAAAATATGAAACCTGTTTAAAAGTAAAACACAAAACATATAAGGAGTAAAATAACATCGATCATGCTTGGTATATATTCACAACAAAATAAAATAAAAAAAAAATCATTAGATATTAAGTCTTTAAAATAATTATTTAAAATTAAATACTGGTTTTGTAGATGACTTTTGTTTACAAACATGTTATTTGTTTGTCGGTTTTACAAATGACTGAAATATTTTATCCATAATTTTTGATACTCGCTCTTTTTAAAATGATTTTGATGAAATAAAAAGCGCCTCTTGTTTCATAAATATGATTTCTTTCTTTGTAGACTTCATAAAAAAGTGTTTTCTTTCTTTATATGTTTCAAAGAAAATATTTTCTGTGTTTGTATATTTCATGGAAAATGTTTTCTTTCTTCGTATATTTTACAGAAAATGTTTTCTTTATTTGTATATTTTAAAGAAAATGTTTTTATATATGTATTTAAGCCTGTTTAAAAAAATGGTAATTATTTTTTATTTTCTTTATTTTTTGTGGATTAAAGTAATGGTATGCCAAACTCCATAGAATGGCGGAGCTTAGGAGTAAAATGTTACTGCTGATTCTTAAGCAGATTTGTTGAATATAATTATTGTGGAAAATATGCTTCCTTATGATAAAAGTATTTTGCAACTTTACTGTGGATTTAAGTTCCACAAAGAACATGCAAAAGCAAATTTATATCCACACGAGCATCAGTTTCAACTTTAGTAATTGATTAGGAATTATAAGAAGCTGTTTAACAACAAATTGTCTTCTACAAAGATGTATTGTTAATGTAATTCATTTCTATTCAAGGTAATACCAGCTTTGAAAACGTATACATTAACATACATGTATATGCATAAATAGTTCTAGCAAGATGGATTAAACAGGTATGGTTGCATAGTGAATCAGATAATTATATGATATGGCCATTTCTGACAGCCATATTTACTGAGCCTCAATTTCATTTTGTTAGGCCATGAGACAATCTTTGAAACTGGGAAGAAAATTTTAAAAGAATTTTAACCGCTGCTGTGGAGGTGATATGCAGAATGGAATGCATATCCAAACGAACATTAGCTTCAAATTTAGGGTTTATCAGGGATAAGAAGAAATTGTTGCAGAATGGAATGCATATCCAAATGAACATTAGCTTCGAATTTAGTGTTTATCAGGGATAAGAAAAAATTGTTTAAATACACATTACCTTTTGCCGGAAGGTATTGGCAAAAGAAAGTAATGTGTTCCATTTAGAGGTGCTACCGTAATTATTAAGGCATATTTCAACAAATACGTCTTCTCAAATAGTTCCACTATGATGGAATATGCATATATGATTGCAGACTGAATGAGGTAATCCCGTGTGTGGCCATTACGACAGCTATATTTATCGAGTCTCATTCTTTTTTCTTAAGCCTCGTCGTGAGTCTTTTGAATGAGATATTCTTTGAATCTGGAAAGAATATTAACCGCTGCTATATAAAGAAAGGAATGCATATTCAAGGTAATATTAACATCTACTTTAATGTTTATCAGAGATTATAAGAAACTGTTTAACTGGGCACTATCTTTTGCCTGAAGGTATTGGCAAAAAAAAAAGTAATTTGTTCCGCTTAGAGGGGTTGTCAGAATTACTAGGATATATTCTATCAAACATACGTTTTTACAAATAGCTCCAGTATGATGGAAAAATCATCATGATATCTTCTGTACATGTATCACCTAAAATAAGGGAGGTGTCATTACTCTTACATGTGCCGGGGGGGGGATCTATGCGTTTTTGATTTTTCTCATTTTTGTTATTGTTTTGGAGATTTTCTTTGTGTTAGTCCTCTTATAGATATATGCCACAATATAGTCATTCATGAACTCTTTTTATATATTTAAACATCGATATTTTATAACACTTTCATTTTTGGATTTGCTTAAGGTGAAGCCAATTTTATTTTATATTTATATTTATTATATTTTTATTTTATAGCATTTTTATATTGATTTATATTTATTTTATATTGATTTTTAATTTATTTTACAAATTTTATATTTTATAAGCTTAATATTCTGTAAATGTTTCATTCCATATTTTAATACAAAAATAAAAGTAATTAAGTCCACAAAATTAATCTCTTACTCAAACAATTTTTGGCTCATGAGCTGTCGGTTTCGGAATCCTCTAGGGTTGTGCCAAATGCTGGTGGATGGTATGATGTCTTGGGTACTTTAATTGTCAATTTATCAATCATTTTAACTGATTTAAAGTTGTTGTAATAGCTTATTTTAAAAAGAAAAATATTTTTGGAGTTTTTACTGCTATTTATTTTTATAGTTGAGCGAATATTTGTTATTATGTCTAAATTAGTCGTCATAGTATTTTCATTATAAAATTATACTTACTTCTTTTTAAAATTATTATTGTCTATTATGTATATTTCCTGTTTGGTGCATGTTATTCTTTGGTTCATGTTTTATTATTATTTATTTTTTATACTTATAAGTATTTTCTCTTGAAAGTTTGCAAGAAATTTTATATTTTTACTTTCTTGTCCACGCAGTATAGAGAAAGTATAATAATCATCAAAATATTCGAACTAGGGATTTTGACAAAAATTTATACCTCCTGAATTTTTACATTTGTTGACATTTTAGACCTCCCTTATTTCGAAACAAACATCGTTGAAAAATGACTGCCTGTCTGTTTATGAAAAAGTTAACTCAAAAAAGTTTAGAGTAGATCGTTGAAATTTTGTATGCGGTCTTTACACCAAATTTGCAGATTTCTGTTAAATTTTCACCAAAATCGGTTCCGAGGAAGTCTGTTTGTCTGGCTGTTTGAATATAAGATAACATGATAAATACTAAACGAAATAAGATAGATGGATAAAATTCAGTACACACATTTAAAATCTACAGTATAGATACCATCAAATTTTGAGCCGAATCCAATGGGGAGTTTAACATTTATCATTCTACATTTTAAGAAATATATAAAAGCGATAAATCAAAAACCCAGTGAATTAAATATGTTAAATTAACCCTTTAAAGGGCCATTTTTTTCAAGTCATATTATGTTAAGGTATTTTTAGGCTTGAAATTAGAATAAGAAAAGGGATTCATTTAGCTTATTAGATAAATTTAATTTGATTAATTAATTAATTTGGTTAATTAATAATTAAGTAACAAATCAAGACACATCATTTTGTCTGAGATAAAGAACTGATGCATCTAAGTTTCTGACTTACTAAAAAATTTGTCAGAACTTATGCCAACCTACATAATTTCATATAGAGATTGATAAATTTGGTGGGAAGCATACTTCCCACTGCCTTAGAAAAGGGTTAAGTATGAGATTTTGTCATTACAAGTGTAGCTTTTTAACAAATTTTTGTCTCAATCAACGCATCTAAAACATAGTATAAGTGTAACGTTTTAACAAATTTTTGTTTCAACCAAATAACGCATCTAAAACATAGATTCGATTTTCGGATACTATTTGGTATCCTAAAATCATGTATTTTTAGTATCATCTTATTCAATGGTTTAATCGCCAAATAACTCGCCAAGAACAATACGACACGATATATATATATATATATATATATATATATATATATATATATATATATCGATTCGATTATAACACGATAGATTCAGTAAAAATGCTAAATTCCTTCCAAAGGTTAATGGTTCGTAACTATTGTACGCTAATGCTATGCAAGTCATTCTCTGGTATGAAACCTATATTAGAGTGTATGCGAGGAAGATTTGGGGCGACTACTTCCGCTGGTTTACATTTAAATGGAATGTTTATTATGATAGTTTTTGCAATTTCATATAAAATTCTTATTATGTAAAAAACTCAAAGTATTAACTATAAGTAAAAAGTGCATTGAAAAGGGATAGTTATTTGCAATTACAAGCAATTTGTGCAGTGAGTTTTTCACTGTTAAAATATAGATTCAAAATATTTTCTAGTATTTTTCTCAATTCATGGAGTTTAGAAAATTTTCCTATAAATGTCAGCATTATACACGAACAAAGAACTCGACTACCTTGTAAAGCGAAACAATGTTGACTGCCTATCAATTTTCTTTCATTGGTAGGAAAGGTAAAATAAAAAATCGGTTCCTTTTATACTTTAGGAACAAAATCTGAGGTTGCCCAAATAAACAATAATGGTAAAAGAACATGAGAATAAAAAAAATATATTTCAGAGAGAAAAAAGAAAGCAAATATCGAGAAGACTTTGCCAAAAATGTCAGAAATTTATTCAAGTACCTATTGTTGAAAGAGGGAATGCATCGATTTATTGCCTGAGTGCCAAAAATTATTCAGGATTTCAATTTTTTTCTCTTTTATCTTCGAAGATTCTTTCCTTTTCTCTGAGAAGTCTTGCTGTTGAGGATACCGGGAAATAAATACCCATATTTTTTTTTCTCCTTTAATTTTATATAAGGATTCGTAAGTTTATATGTTTCCTAACTAATCGAAATAGCTCGAGAGACGACAGAAGTTTTCCTTTGGAAAGTGTTATAAGTCGTGAAAGGCTTAGTTATTTTTTTAAAAAGTTCCGTTTGAATGTACGATTTTTAAGTGACGAAATATAAAATGAAAATTGGATTGCTTTTTAAAAAGTGATTACCAAATTTTGGTTTAAAAACGTAAAGATTTATATTTTGATCAAATCTAAGGACTTTTTTAAATAATTAATTAAATATACAGCATTCTCTCCAGAAATTCATATGATAAAGCTTTTTCAGGAGCACAGCAATAAAATTTCAGTAACATAAATTCATAGTTTTTAGAAGCTATGATCATACAACATTACCATCTGGCACATTTCACGAATAAAATTTGGTGGTGGTTTTAGATCCTAGAATTATTCATAGATCCTAGATCCTAGAAAGAGTTTCATAATAAATGAAGATGTGACTTCCCCACTTGATCAATGTGACAACCAATTGTTTACATATATAGACGTCCGATTTTGTTTTGATATACGACGGGTGCGATTTTCACTTAAAGGCCAGATTTCTGTATTCACTCCAAATGTAGCTAGCTGTTGTTTTCCAAAATGCAGATTTACCAAAATGTAGAACACAATTTGTTGGATGAAAACCTTAATTAAATATAGAACATATTAAAAAATGAATCTGTTAACAATTTTTGAGGAAACATAAGCCAATAAATTTTTAAGAACATTATTCCATTATTTTGTATTTCATAAATGTTTGCTAAATCTCTCTATTACAAATATTAAATGTTCAAACGCATCTTTGTGTTGACTTTTAATGTTTATTTTCTCATCTTGCTAATTATCTGGAATAGATCAACCTCCCGATTTTGAAAATAACCTAAATTTCTTATAATCTATGAAAATATATTTAAAGACACAATGGAGCTTTAAACTTAATGGTAACATATGTTAAGAAGACTGTTCTGTTCTATTCTAAGTATAATATTTTATATTCGCCTTATTTTTAGTATTGCCATAAATTTAGAATATTATTCGATTTTTAGCAAACATAATCATATTTTCAACTGATTTTATGTATTTGAGATTATATTTAGAGTGATACTTTTTGGCCGAGAAAATAGATTCTGTAATAGAGATAAGAAAAGACAGTAAAAAATGCCACTAAGTCTTACTTCCTGAAATTCACCTTACATTATGTGTTGAGAGATGGTCTCAGTGTGTCCTCGGATCTTCTTTTTCTAAAGATTGATCGATCCCAAGTTTCGTCTTTTCCCAAATATATTGTCCTCGTGCGACGTCAACCGAGAAACATAGATTAATGTTGTTGCATTTTCAGTAGCTTGTTTTGCCAACGACACATAGGATTACTTTGTCCTAAACATAGATCGCTTTTTAAAAGTTTTATTTTTTGCATGTGCGATGCAGAAATACCGATGGTTATTAAATAGACAGTTATTGTTTAATTAAGCCTGTACATCGGTTTAACTAAAATTAGCTCATTAATCAGAGACGGATTCAGCTCATTATTAACTAGTGAAACTGTAAGTATTATAAAGTGAAAAGTATATATGTTAGAATAAAGAATAATTAGAATAAAGGTTAGGATAAAGAATAATTAGAATAAAGGTTAGAATAAATAATAATTAGAATAAAGGTTAGAATAAAAGTTTTAGATGGCCTCAGAGATTAAGACAAGATTAAGAGTATTTGGGAGTTCTGACGCAATAAAGCATAAATTTCGAAACAACAAACAATATAGACGAAGCAAATTCAAAATTTTCAGAATTTTTTCAACGAATGGAAGAAAGTTATATGGGTGATGGAAGTGCAGTACTAAGTCTATATTATTATTCCAACATGTAAAGAAATATTGTAGAACACTTTACATGAGTTATGTAGAAAATAAGTTCTGATTTCAATTTACAAAGTAAGAGCTATAATACTTAAAAATTCAGATGAGGCATCATTGTTAAGGTGATATCCCGATTCAGAAAAATGTTTCTTAAAGCAAAACTTTATGTATCACACTGGGTTGGCAAATCTATAATTCCCAATTGAAGGTTTCAAAAATGATATTTCTTTCTCAAGCTCAAAGTTCAAGAAAAAATATGTATTTTTCATGCAACATTGTTATCGTTGATAAGATCTTTTCTTTTTCTATAATTCAATAATATGGTTTGACTTTGCTATGGCGAAGGTAAAATGATGAAGGATACTTCATAAATACTTTTGAATTTTAAATATGTTGATAGCATTTTTTATAACCCTAGAATTTACCCCTGATGTTAGTGTGACCTCATCTGCTTTATATCCAAAACTAATACATCATATTTATTTTTCTTCATATGAAATTCTGCAAGAAAACAAACACTAACACTCCTTTTTTTCCATTTTAGATAATTATTTCTGTTCGAGGAATAATTTATTCATTTAATATTTTATAATTTAGCTATTTAAAATTCAAAAAGTAGAGCTGGTGGAGAAAAATTGTTAATAATTTCTTATTTGAAACTAT
Organism: Argiope bruennichi; assembly: GCF_947563725.1. Classification (NCBI taxonomy): domain Eukaryota; kingdom Metazoa; phylum Arthropoda; class Arachnida; order Araneae; family Araneidae; genus Argiope; species Argiope bruennichi. Next base: position 75,124,403 of record NC_079154.1, on the reverse strand, counting down.
CATATTAAATTTAATACAAGTTAAAGACTCTGATGTATAAAACATTATAATATGATATATTTTATAGGTGAAGTAATTTAAGACTTATTGATAAATTAATCAAAAGAATCAAAGAGGAAAAAAGAAGAAGAAAAAAAAAACATGAACAGCTTAGTGAAATGAAGTGAGAATTTAGATTTGAAAAATAAGGATCTTATTTAAAATCAATTTATCAACATCGAAGGCATTTTTACATTATTCAAATTAAAATTGAAATTTAACTGGTATTTAGAAGCAAATGATTTTTCGCAATACTTTTTATTGCTTTTTTCTTATATTCATAAGCATTTGTTTTTTGTATTTAATTATAAAGAAAATTAATTGATTAAAATGCTTGAAAATCTGTACTGAAAATTAATTTGCTATTTTTAGAAACTTTTTTTTAATTTTTAATATTATTGTTTGAATTTCCTCGGGAAATCAAAAACAACTGTTTTAATTTTAGTAAAGAAATTAGTTTTCATATAATAATTATTCTTTTCAATTTACATTTTTCACTGAATCTCTGTACCATTAATTACTTAATTTTAAATTGAAGTTGCTTACTAAATTTCCGCACTTTAATTACATGCATTGATTGGAAGCATTTGATTTTTTATAAGGAATTCCATCTTTTCAAACCCTTTGTACTCCGTTAAGAAATTAAAAAATCAGTTTAAATATAATGAAATAGAGCTTTTTAAATACATTTTTAAGGGAACGGAGCAAACTGTTTAAAGATTTTTTTTCAGCAAAAGTCAAAAGATAATTGCTTTGAAATATAAATCTAAGTAATGTATAATTTTCATTTCTATCAAAATCTTCATCTTTTAGACGATGCATCATTTCCTTATTTATTCATAGAGCTTGTTTATAAATTCTATGTTTTTTTGATACCAAAACATCTCAATTTTGTATTAATTCAAGATAACTCACTAACATTTCAGGTAAAAATACGCCATTATAATTTTCAGTGTCAATATAATAATCAGAAAATTAAGTAAAATGCAAAAACATCAGAATTGTTTCGCTATAATGTTAATAATACCATGCCTCATTGCAAATAGTCATGACTCATTGCAAAATATAGATAAAATAACGAATTAAAAATATTAGAAATTTTATAAATTCATTTTTAAAAATAGTATATTTTCCTTGGAAGATTTCTTTCAGGAAAGTTCGGATTAAATTAAATGTATAAAGTTATGAAATATTATTTCTTAAGTAAAAAGAATATCTACAGACTTGTCTTAATTATTTTACAAATAATATTAATAATTTTTTTTTCTGTCTGTTTAGGATTCGACGTTTTAAATTTTAAAAAAATATTAAAATCCAATTCTAAAAGTTTGAAGTCGAGTAATTTGTCCATTCATATATATATGAAGCAATACCATGTTCTAGGCATCTGCCATGCGGAACCATTCATATTCATAAAAAAATAAATTAATCGATAAAGGATAAGATGTGTATTGAAAATATTAAAATATAGTTTTGTAAAAATATAGAAGTTTACAAAATTTTTGAACATTAATAAATAACTAAGAAATTGAAAAATCATTTACAATAATCCATGTCTATTAATATGAAAATAATTACCGCAATGAAAGAATATAATAAGAAAATATAAACTTTATTCACTGATGAATCAAAGAGAAATAAAAAATAAAGTCTATATCTGCAGTTTTTCTAAATATTTTTTAACAAAAAAAAAATTATTATTTTGAAAAAAGTTTTGCCGAAGACGGTAGATAAACATTTAATTGACGAAAGTGTTTGTTAAATGCAAAATAAAGCGATGGCAGAATGATAACGATAAATAAATGAATCCTGTTTCTGAAACTTTGAAGTTTGTAATTGTGATTTAAAAAGCGAATTGTCATCTTAAAATCTAAAATATTTATTAAATGAGGTAGCTTTCACTACTTAGCAAATATTTTCTCTGGCAAAATTTTTCTTTAATCGCAGATGCAACAACTTCTACACAATACCAATTAGCAAAAGTTTTCTGTTAAGGCATGCTATGCAATTATAAATCAACCTAAGAAGAAATCTAAACATTATTTTTTATTATGTTATTGATATTGCTCTAATTGAAGTAAATATAATATTTTCATCATAATTGATATTACTCTAATGGAAGTAAATATAATATTTTCATCATAATTGATATTACTCTAATGGAAGTAAATATAATATTTTCATCATAATTGATATTACTCTAATGGAAGTGAATATAATATTTTCATCATAATTGATATTACTCTAATGGAAGTAAATATAATATTTTCATCTTATTGGGTGAGGAAGGGTTACTGAGATATTATGTCTGCAGTATGCATCTGTGAAATCTCAGGACAAATATTTTCTTTTTTTAAATCTTGTTTATAAAAACGAAAAATATTATACCGCTGTATTCAGTTGGATTTCCTAAGGTTTGTTTACTTTAATTGTAGCCATGATGAGAATAAGTGAAAAAAAATCATAAATGTCGTTTATCCTTCTCAATATAAATCGTTTCTAAAGTAAATTGCTAAGTTATAGATTTCTTCGACCGATAAGAAATAATAATTACAAGTAAGATCAAATTATCTTGCTTGCAGTTTCTCCTGAGAAACAGGAGAGTAATCTTAATTATTCTTGACAATTTTCATCATGAGCTAGTTAAGAACAAGCATTTAATGTTACATATTTTTTATGTATTATAAATAATTTATAGTATGATAAGAAATTATATTTATTCTCAGATCATGGTAAAAATTATATCTAGCTAATAATATTTATCATTTCATATCATATTAACGATTAACAATTTAAAGAAATTAATAAGTGATTTGAATATTTATTAACTTTTGCCAATCGAAGTTTGTTTTTAATAATAATTTTATATTTTGGTTGTCAAGTATGGAAGAAAATGAGAAAATGAAATTGATGAAGAAAAAAGCTTGAATTTGAAGATGATAATTATGACTCTTTTCAGTGAGAAACAGAGATTGTGAAGGTGGTGGAATTAATTTATGTTGATAATTCATAGTTGATTTTTAGGAAATATGTATACTTTAATCGATAATGCCGAAGGTACCATAATGAAACTGTATTATTTATACGTCTGAGACACTAATGGAGCCGACCGTAGTTAACTGATCGTAGCAGGTTTGAAGATCACCAGTCTGACTAAATGAAAATTAATTATAGTTTAATCAGTTATGTTAATACATAAAACTTTTCTATTCACTTCAATAAGGTTTAGGACATTATATATGTAGACTGGTTATTAGATGCACATTTTTTTCTACGAGAACATGCTATTTAATCGAAAACTGCGCAAATACAACCTGATTTACAAGAGCTAATTAATGTTTCATTTCATGCGAAATTATTTGCAAATATATATATTTTCAAAAAATGCTTATTCATATAAACTGTATTAAGGTATAAAATGCATTAAACTTTATAAGCGCTCAAGTATGAAAATATTTTTATTTTAATTATTTTCTATTTTTAGGCTTTAATTTTTAATTCATTATGTAAAATATTTGATTGATTTTTTTTAATTCTTAGAAATAAATTTTTATATAATTATTGCCTTTTTCATCAATTCAAAAATAAATGAAACGGAACTAATTATTAAATACACTAATTAACTGGTAATAAGCTATGAAAATACTATAATAATGAAATAGCATTGAAAATAGCTACAAAAGTATCAATTATTTACCAGAGTTTTCACGATATAATTCCATGCTTACAATCATACTATTGCGATCAAAATTTTCTGAAATGTTAATTTAAATGCATTTAAAATGCATTTAATTTAACGATTTTAATGTCAATTTAAAATGCATTTAAAATAATACGGTCTTAAAACCCAAATGAAAACTCAATATTTTATGAATTTAGCAAATATCTGGCGATAGTCAGAAATTTATATCATTTTATTGTGTGAAAATAAATTGGTTTTTAATGAGATGATATACTAAACTTTGTCAATTTTCCAAAATGGCGAATTGAATAAAGAATGTGCAATAAAATTTATTTGCACAAAGCAATTCTTGCAAGAGAAATAATTGAAATATTATGAAAATTCTTTAAAAATAAATGCTTATCAATAACAAGCCTGATTGCGTTGAATAAAATGTTGAAAGAATTTTGAGAATTCATCTTAGAGGAATCACGGTTTGAAAGACCATCACTTCTTTTTTAACAGTTATATAAAATCAAAGAATTGGCACTTACTGATCGCCATATAATTGATATAGGTATTATTAAACAAGTTCCGATATAGAAAACTTCTAAAATAACAAAACATGTTGAGTATTAACTCATGGGTTTTTCAAAATAATATTTCGTCTTTAATAATAATTCTACGTTATAGATTTTTGACAGAAATATCATCAAATACGTTACCACAAATTCTGTATTCACCTGATATGTCACCGTCGAATTCTTTTTGTTTTTCCCTGGATACATGTGGGATTTTTTTTTATTTTTTCATGGTTACAAGTGGGTTTATTTTTCCTTCTTTTCCCATGGTTACAATTATCACTTCATGGTCATCATCTGAATCAATTAATTCGATAAAAGAAAATCATCTACGAATTCAGAAGGGGTCTCACAGAAATGATTTTAAAGTATGTGAGGATGATTAATTAAAATATTTGCAGAAATGTATTGCTTTGAAGGATATTACATTGAAGATTCTTTTTAGGAGATTACTTTGAAGGATATGCATTAAATTTTGATCAATAAAATGTTATCCTTAGTTTTGAACCACTATTCAGGATACTTTTTGATTACAGTAATAAGCCTAATTAAATAAAATATGCATAAAAATTTTTCTGTGTCTAAACTTTATGAAAATTTACAAAAAGGCTTGACAAATTTGGATGGAATAACTTTATGTTTAAACAATTTGCAATTTGTATATAAAAGTGATAGATTACTATTTATATAACTAAAATGATATCATTTTGATAATGATTTTTTAAAGTATAATTATTGCATGATCTTATTTTATAATTACTGATTTTATATTCATTTAAAAATATAAATTTAAAATTATTTAATTGATTAAAAATCTAAATAAAATTTCGAAACTGGTACTTAATTACCATTTAAGTTCATAATATTTTCTACAGCGCACACTAATAATAAAGGATTATATGTGTGTGTTGGCATTCTAAATAATTTTGTCTCGTACTGACCAAACATGTTACAAATATAATTTTGAAAGTAAGAATATGTACCTATGCGGACTTTTATTGAATTCCATATAGGCACATATTGAATGTTGAAGAATATTGAAGAATTTTAATCTGAATTAGAATTAAACGAAATTTTGGCATTATTTCGTGTTAAATTTCGAAAATAGTACTGTAAAAAATGATTTTTACTCTTTTCTAAAATTCAAAATCTATGTTTTTAATGATTATTATTTTATTAAAGAGGTATTTTTACAGATTCTTTCAACATTAAAAATGCATTTTAATCATCATTTTTACCAGTGATTTAATGGTTTCAACGAATTCGAAAGCATTTTCGCTATTCTATCAAATGCTTAAAGTCATAATTTCTATCTAATATTCAAATCCAAAGAAATATTTTAGTTCTTATTGAGAAATTTTAATGATAAATAAGAACTTGAAAATACCGAACGTGAATGAGGACACGCCATTAGAGGACAGATTACATGAACGGCCACGACTTTAGAGACTATGAAGTCTCAAAGACCTTGACTCAATTAATAATGCTTTTAAACAAGAAATTTATCAAACATAAGGTTGTTAAAATAATACAACTCTAATGCCTATCACAATTTTATGTTAAAAAATGTTTTATTGAGATAATCATGGACATAAAATTAAGCAAATTAGGTATAAGTGGAATCAAATATGAATATTTCGAATGAACCGCCTAATCTCTAAATGTGGTTAGTAGCATAAAAGTTAAAGTTTTCTGAGAATTTTTTTTAAAAAATTAATTATTTTGTCTTGTTATATGGTAAATAAATATGAACTATGTTTTATTAGACTAATCGCTATTGTAAACTATCATCAAACTGTAGAACCAGAATTTAAAAAAAAAGAATCACGAAAAGCTGAAGAAAAATTCAAAATATAACTACTCATACAATTGTTATCTATATCTATACTTATAATAAAGCTCAATGTGTGTGTGTGTGTGTGTGTTGGCGCTCTACAGGCCAGGTCATTTGACATACAGCTATCAAATTTGGTACATGTATACCTTAGAGGTCGGGAATGTGCACCTGGGGTCCCTTTTTTTGAAATTTTAATTAGAATTTTAATTATTAATTAAAAACTAACTTTCCCGCCAAAAAAATCTTTCATTTTCCCCACCGCCAACTTTTCCGCCAAAAAAATCTTCCATTTTCGCCATCGCCAAATGAGTAAGGCTTCCGGGGTTTTTTTCTCCCAACAGTAATGAGGCTAGGGTTAGTATTTTTCGGCGGATTATTTCAAACGATTCTGTTTATTTTCTTAATGTTTGATGCATTTAAAATTAAACATTGTTAATTAATCGATCCTTCAGATTCATTCTGAAGAACTTTTGAATAAAAATAAAACAGAATAAAGGAAATTAAAAATTTCTAATCCGCATAGCGTTACCCCAACTGGCGTAGAAAAAAAATCACGTATTTGCGTTACGTAACTGGCGTTGAAAATTCACGCATGCGCTTTGTGTTCTGAATTTCGCATTGTGTTGACGAATTATCAACCGATGCGGACTGGATTTAAATTTTTTTTAGGTTCGTTGCATGTTTTTGTAATTAAAATGTATTTATGTTAGTTATATATTTTTTGTATATGCTTATAGTTTTAAGTGCATCGTTTTTTAAGTAGTTTTTTTAAAACCTGTTTTAAACCGTCTATTTTAAACGATTCGTTTCATTTTCTTAGTGTTTGATGCATTTAAAAGTAAACATTGTTAATGAATCGATCTGCTCATGATGAATCTAAGAAAATTTTGTTGACAAATTCTTGAGATAATACGTAAATTGAAAAGGATATTCTTTAGTGCCCATAAAGTTTAAACGCTGAGTGACTCTATTTTCATTAATCAGATTATAAAAAAATTCTTTGTTTCAGTAAAAAATATTATTATATTAATTGCAGATTAATTCTTTCCACTTTAATTTAAAACATAAATTCTACGGGTGTTAACAGAAAATTAGAGAGATACATATTACGTTATGACTGAAGGCCTTTATAATATTATGAGTGAATTATATGACTATCAAAATTTGAAGTTTTAAAATATTTTGATGAAGAAGCTATTAAAGTAGGAATTCCATAAAATATTTAAATATAAAAATTTTAACGAGCATTAAGATTGACGAACCGGTTGGTCGACAAATTCTTGAGATATTACATAAATTAAGAAAGATATTTTTTAGTTCCCATAAGGTTTAAATGCTCATTGACTCTGTTTTCGTTAATCATGTTATTAAAAAAATTAACATTTATTGACGAACACGAAAACACTGATATTCACCGTTACTCTGATTAGATATTATAAAATCTGAATAGATAAACATAAACGTGTAAACAGCTGTGCGCCGGTTTCTATGGCAACACAGCTGGAAAGGGAAAAGAAGTTTCCGAAGAAAATTCACGCATGCGCATTGTTCTGATTGTTGTCATGACAACCACTTTCAACAGACGATTTAAATTATTTTTAGGTGAGTTACATGCTTTTGTAAGTAAATTGTATTTATGTTAGTTATATATTTTTTGTATATGCTTATAGTTTTAAGTACATCGTTTTTAAGTAGTTTTTTTTAAACCTGTTTTCAATGATTTAAATTATTTTTAGGTTAGTTGCATGCTTTTGTAATTCAGTTGTATTTATGTTAGTTATATATTTTTTTGTATATGCTTATAGTTTTAATTACATCGTTTTTTAAGTAGTTTTTTTAAACCTGTTTTAAGCCGATTATTTTAAACGATTCATTTTATTTTCTTAGTGTTTGATGCATTTAAAAGTAAACATTGTTCATTAATCGATCTGTTCATGATGAATCTGCGAAAATTTTGTTGACAAATTCTTGAGATATTACATAAATTAAGAAAGATATTCTTTAGTGCCCATAAAGTTTAAACACTCTGTGACTCTATTATCAGTAATCATATTATTAAAAAAATGCTTTGTTTCAGTAAAAAATATTATTATATTAATTGCAGATTAATCATTTACACTTTAATTTAAAGCATAAATTCTACGAGGGGTAACAGAAAATTAGAGAGATACATATCACGTTATGACTGAAGGCCTTTATAATATTATGAGTGAATTATATGACTATCAAAATTTGAAGTTTTAAAATATTTTGCTGAAGAATCTATTAAAGTTGGAATTGCATAAAATATATAATTATTAAAATTTTAACGAACATTAAGATTGGCGAACCGGCTGGTCGCCAAAGGCGGCTAGTATACAATAAAGAAAAATGTAAAGCTTCAAATCTTGGCAAATGCTTTAACTTTTCCAAATATCGCAATTTATTTCTTCAGTTCACTCTTTTATATAGGGATCTAAATCAAACACATGATGTGTTGGTACTGCGATGTTGAAATTAGTAACAAATAAAAAGCACCAGCTGCAAAAATGCGAACTGAAAATCAATTGGCATTTGTCAGTTTTTATCACACGTTTATGTCGGGATCGTTGTGAGTAATAAAATAAAAATCGTTAATCCAAATAAACAATAAATCGTTCGCTGAAAGAAATAAAACTTCAGCTACCTCTCAAAAACTAAGTTTATTTTCTTTAGTTTGAAAGAAAAAATGATTACTATTTTTTTAAAGAATTAATTCCAAGAGAATGTTTTGAAAGAAATTAGACAACAATTAGGAAATGGAGTAAAATTCTGATAAGCAAAATAAATAAATAAATAAAATAAAAAAGGAAGCAAAATTATTTGTTCAGTGAAAAATATTGTTTGATATTTAACAACACATAGTTACTGAGTAGGCAAACCGTTTCTAAGAAATAAAATTTAAATTCTGCTTCTAAATTACCTCCAAATGGATAAAATAAAAATCTGTCTTTTGAACTGTGAAAACAAAAAAATATGTAATCGAAAAAGCTTCAGTAAACAATGATTCAAAATTTTTAAAGATATTGTTTCATGAATTATATTTAAAATCAATCTAAAACTTGAATGATTAAAAAAATTAATTATAATGTAGTTTTGATATTAAAAAAAAGATAATTACTTTTGTAAAATGTTTTATCAATAACTTCTTCCTGCAATTTCTTCGGAATTTAGGGATGACAAACCATAAAAGTATTCGAAACCCACTGTATTACTGTATGAATTGATGCTGCACAAATTACGGAAATTTTTCGGATGAAGTGTATTTTTCAGATTTGATGACTCAGAAAAGCAATGTTTTTGAAAAATATTACCTCAAAGTTATTCGTTTTTTAAAAGTAATTTAACAAAAGTTCTTATTAAAATACATTTTTAAGGATATTTATATTAGATCAGCAGTTATAAGGAAGAGGAAGGGAACATAGAAATAATGACGTATACAAATATTCATTCTTATGATAGTTAATACTTTTGGTGCAAAATAAAGCATTTGGCTTGCATTTAGACAAGATTTCTGCTATTTGAGTTGCATGGTTATCGCACTGAAACGTCATACTGCATTGCGTTATTTTGCATTGCATAACCATGTATGATTTTCTTTTATCATGTAAACTAAGTGTTTTAATTATAAAAACCATCAATTTGTATTGTGCATCAATTTTGTCTTTACCAAATCCGTTCTGCCGTAACAGAGAATAATAGAGCTCAAAATGTGATTGAAATTAATCAATTAAACGCGAATGAGTCCTGAAAATGTTGAATCTATTGTAGTGTTTTATTAAGCATTTATTTACTTACAATTGATAATTAACTACTTCTTCTTCAAATCAAACATAGAAAAGACAGTATGAAAATAAAACTTTGTACAAAGCAATTTTCTTTGGAAAGCAAAACAAGTAGATAAAAGTGAGAAAAATAGAACACAATGTAATTGCATAAATGCACGTTCAAAACAACATAGCACTACGCAAATATCAAAATTCAAACAATTGACTAACATATAAACAACAAATGAATTACCTTTGAGAATTGAAAATCTACATTTCAAATTGGAAAACAACATTACATCGATTCAAACATAGAAATAAGAAAACAAATCTTAAGAAGAAAGTGAAAACAAGAATGTAAAAGAATTTAAGGATGTAACGAAATTAAAAAAGAGAATAAAGAGAAGTGAATGGTGAAAAAGAAATCAAAAATACAATGCAAAAGTGAAGAATATTGCGCAAAACAGTTTTAACTTAAATTTAAAAATTCTAGAATATGGCATGTAACTAATGTTTTTATATTTACAGTATTCCTTAATTAAGTAAAGATAATTTCCTTTCGAATCTCTATAGCAAACAAGAGAGGAAGTGCAAATTAAATGCCATGACAAAGTAGTGTATTTTAAAGTGACTATGCCGTTAATTGTGTTAATATTAATTGTGAGAAACAGTACCTTTATCGCGAATGCGAAATTATTGCTCACATATTTTTGTATCGTCCTCGCTGACAACTAAAGCTGTATCACTTTTGGAGCTATAACATCATGCATGAAGAAATGTTGAAAAGATTAGTTTTATCAGTTAGAATTCACAACTGTAAATATATATATATATATATATATATATATATATATATATATATATATATATATATATATATATATATATATATTAAACTAACATCAGAAAATGTGGGCCGGCGTCCTGGCATAGGGGTAGCGCAAATTCCCCGTGATCTGGACGTCCTGGGTTCGAGTCCCGGTTTGGGCATGGTTGTTCTTCCGTTGTTCTATCTGTGAGATGTGTGAATGTGCCCCCCTGTAAAAAGGGGTTGTGCAAGCGAATGAATGATGCGTGAGTGGAAAAGTCGTACTCTTGGCCCTAGTTGGCGCTGCTATAAAAAACAAGAGGCGCCCCCCACCGGCTTAAAATCGCTGTCTTTGTAACAGCGGGCTTGTCCATGGCAAGTGCCATAGGAAACAAACAACAGAAAATGTGGGAAAAAATAGATTATACATGTTTATAGAAATGGGTTTAAGTCAAGAAAAAAATATAAAGAAGGTAAGATATCTATGAGTTGTGTTATGAAATAATTCAAGAAGTATTTCACTAGAGGAACACTTATTAAAATGGAAAGCAGCAAAATCACAAATAAAGATAGAGAATTCTTTTTAAATTGAAATGTAAGTCCATGTAGTTAAAATAAAAAAAATACTATTGTTTTTATTATTTGCTTTGAATAGTGATGTTTTTATTTATCCGGTAAAATTTTTAATTTTTATTATATTTCAATTGAAAAGGGGAAAAAAATAGACCAAAAAGAAAAATGATACATTTTAATTCCTTTTGTAAAATGAATTAAAAATTAATAAAAACCATTTTTGAAGTCAAAGCTTATTAGTATAATAAAAAGCAGATTTTATTTTTATTTTAAGCATTTATTAATTTTTGTGTTTACTTTTTTTATTTTATTTTATAATATCATAGAATTAAGTAAAGTATTTGTTCTTAAATTCACTTTCAGGTGGCTCCACTCTTATAAAATTAAAATTTGTTTGTTTGTTTCTTATGGCACTTGCCACTGACAAGCCCGCTGTTACGAAGACAGCGATTTAAGCCTGAGGGGGAACGTCTCTTATTTTTTATAGCAGCGCCAACTAGGGCCAAGAGTACGACTTTGCCACTCACGCATCATTCATTCGCTTGCACAACCCCTTTTTACAGGAGGGCACATTCACACATCTCACAGATAGAACAACCATGCCCAAACCGGAACTCGAACCCGGGACGCCCAGATCACGGGGAAGACGCGCTACCCCTATGCCAGGACGCCGGCAAATTAAAATTTTATCCATTTGATATGAGAAAAGATAATGTCCTAGATCTATTTAGAAATATCTTTTAGAACATAAAAGTATACAAAATTTGAAAACTAAGAAATACTAGGAAGTGATAAAAATCGATGTCAAAATTTATTTTTTACAAGCATGAAACAAATCCATTTAAATTAAAATGCAACAAAATGAAATATATTTTAAGGCTTCTTGTAATTTAATTAATGTATTTATTTAAAATCCTGCACTTTTTAAATGTAAATTTCAAGAGAAATTATTTATTTAGACTTCTATATTTCAAATAAGAATGATAATTAGTCTAATAAAACGAATCGTTCTTGAATAGCTTTCATTTATTTTAACCTAAATTTTCCAATGAATGTCTGATGAAGCATAGCTTTACAAATGAGTATATTTCGCATTTTATTGACCATGTGCAACGATAATGTAACTATTTAGAATCCAGGGAGATTTTTCAAATCTCTTGATTATATTTGGCGTCGTTCCCTGAAATCCATTGGCAATGGTTACTCACTTTATAATTACATTTATAAGTTTCGACTAATAAGTAGTTTGGCCTTCAATAGTCTATATGAAAAGACCAAATATACTTTCAGAATTCTCAAATCTCTGCGGAAAAGTACTTAATTTTATTTTCTGTCTTTATTATTTTAATTGAATATTTTATGTATTATATTAAGGAAATTATTTAGCATGAAATATATTTAAAATAATGAGTGGATTTTCTTTAGGAACTCAGAGTAATTGTCAAAAACATACACATATAATTATATAACTTTTTTTCCTAGTTTAATGATGGCATCTAAAAGAAATCGTTGAAAAATAATTTCAAATACATGGGATGAGAAGAATTTCCAAGAAGTCTTAAAGATATTTTCGCAACGTCATGGAAATAAAATAATTTTAGGCATCCGCTCATAAAATTAAGGAGTAAGACAAAATAGATAAAGAAAGAGCTTGCAATCTAAGAGTTTTCTACGTCTAATGAAGAATTAAATTTTATTCAGCAAGAAAGACACTGCAAAAAATATTAATAGAAGAATAACAAATTTTTATCCCTCATGTAAATTATGCATAAATAATTAAATATTATCATGAATATAATATATTCAATTAGAATGATTAAATAATTATTAGTATATTTGATTGCCCAGTTTATCGTTGAATTATTGATTGTATATCTCATCAAAATATTATATTAAGCAACTTAATTCCCTGAAAATAGATGGCATATTTATATTAATGGAGTTTTCTAGATGCATCTAATTTAATGCAATATTATAAGCGTCAATTAGAATTTATATAATTTCAGAATTCCTGATATTTCCTTCTTTCTTTTCAGACAGAATATAAAACTAGTTTCTAATATTTAACGCTTATTGTATTGTAAAGTATAAAACTTTGATATACATATGGAAACATTATCAGTCCTCAGAAGCATTGATATACCATTATTATATAAAATTGATATATTTTGAAAATATCCTATAGATTGAATAATCCAATTATTTAATTGAGAATGAGATAATATACCGAATTTCATTGATTTGAATCACTGTGGATTATAGTATTTACATGCTTGACAAAATATAGGCGACATATTGTCAACCGTCAGACAAATTTAATTCAAAACTTGATGAAAATCTACATTTCGGAAGCTAAACCTATATACCAAATTATATCTAGCAAGCTCTTTATGTTTTGTAGCATCGTGTTCATTATTACACGGACAGACAAACAAACAGGCAGGCAAATTTAATTCAAAACTTGATGAAAAATCTATATTTGGATGCTAAAAAATGACATTATGTTCTATCAAGATCTTTATTTTTTTTTGTAGCAATCGTGTACATGAACAGACAAACATACAAAATTCTTTTGAAAGGATTTCTCTCTTATGCCGACAGTAATTAAAGCATTTGCTCCAAAATCCGTATACCAAATTTCATCTTTTTAGATCAAAGCATGTTTGTACTACTGTTTTCACAGACTGACCGAGATACACAATATCAAAAACTGTTTTTCGTACCGAGGGCTGAAATCTTGAGATTAATCAAAATCTCGAGTTCGAATTTTTAGAGATTATAATATTTCCTCTATATTTCGTGCATAAGAAAATAAAAGACTGGATGTTTATGAACTTCCCAAAATAGTACCATTAATCTGAACAATATGACATGACTCAGAAATCGAGAGCTTATCACTGTGATAAGCACATTTTAATCAGGATCTTAAACAAGAATTTCTTCTAATATTCTTTATGCTACATCTCAGCGTATTCTTCTGAAATATTTGAAATAAGAGATCGGTATTTTCGCACCCGGTTCAAATTAAAAGCCGGACATCAATGAATTGCGCTTATAAAGTCCCCTTCCCCAAAACCTTTAAAAATGAGAATCCTTTTTTTTTCAAACAGAAAACAATTCTTAGATATGTTTTTTAAATTATCGAAGAAAAGAAAACAAAGCGAAATGTTTTCTTTTTTAAATATTTGTTTAAATCTTTGCTAATCGAAGTCTCGAAACAATGTATGTTTTCGTATATTCATAAGCACGGGCATTTATTAAATCTTAAAACAAAAAGAACACGTGAACTTGATTTTATTTTCCTGGTCCCTTTTAAGGGACTGGCTAGATGTTCACTTAACTTCTTGAAAATAGGATATGAAGATTTATAATGCTAAAAATGCAAGTAAACAAGCCATTTCAATCAACAAATCAATTTGTAACTGTTTTGTTAAACAGACTGATTATTTACTACATGTACATTTTGAAACAAGTTGTTTGTTTATCCTTACGATGTATATAATCTACAGAACTTTTTTGACGCCGAATGAACTCATTCTCTACTGATACTGCAATTATTTAAGAGAAGCCAAATTGATTCTCTTTTCTACGCACTAACTGCTAAATGAATAACTTTTTTGTCAATATCTCCAGTAATCTTGTGAAGTGAAGTTTTCCTTTTCTTCAGAATAAAGGTATGTACATTTGATTTTTAATTTTATCGGAAATGTTGATTATTTTCATTTTGATATCGAATATACAATTTTGTAGTAATATTTCATCTTCATGTAAATACAATTAAGTAATGATTAGATAGTAAGTACTTGATTACCGTTAAGTAGCAATATAAATATTGAGGTTATGAAAAAATTTCATTTTATTTTTCTATAGATTTAATTAATGCCTTATAAATCCATAAATAATAAAGAGATATGGAATTTCAATGAAATTTTATTGAAGAAATTAATATCATCAGTCGACAAAGTATATTAAGCCATAATTACAAATTTTATTAAAGAAATTGTGATTATTAAAGGCTGTATTTCCAAACTAAAATTAGGACCATTTATCTAATTAGAAGAATTCTACCTTGTTTCTCTAAAATGTAGTAAAAAATTATCCATTTGATTAGATGGACATGCAAACAACAAGTGAATCACATAACAATCAGTGTATGATATCATTTCTGAAAACATGATTTTGACATAAATCGAATGAATTATTTATTTTTTGCAACAATTGAAGTAAGAATTTTCAATTACAGAATCACGATGAATTTCGTTGCTACAATTTGACAATAATCCAAAAAATATTCTGTTTTGTTAAACATACAACCGATATTTATATTCATATATTTGTCAATTTTTACCTTTTTTTAACAGAAAATCAATAATTGTCTGGGAAAAGAATATTGTCAATTTATTTGTACTCACTTCATATGAATGCTTTTGTAATGCTGTGGATTTTTATATAGAAATTTTAAATAAATTTTATTATTATTTTTGTTAGTATTTTAAATGAATATTATATCAAGTTCCTTAACGTCATAATCACTTTCTGAGATATTTCTTGAGCATCCTAAAATTTTGCTGAAAACTTCCTAGGTTCTGTAAACATATTTCGATCGACAGTTGTATGAATTATTTTTTATTAAGGACCTTACTAATATATATTGTCGTAGTTTTCTGTAGTTTTAAAAAGAAAAATTAACATTACATTTACACCAAAAAGAAATATAATTTCAGTTATGTTAGAAATAAAATACCAAGCTAAAAATAAGGAAAGGTAGTGTTCTATTTTATTTTAATGTACATGGAGCAGTTTAAAATTCTACAAACAACATTAATAGATGTTACCCATTTGTAACCAAGAAACCTAAAAGTTATATTGTAAAATTCTTTGACCAAAAATCTTTGATACGCAAGATAAAAATGAAAAGGTTTAGAATTTGAGAAATGCTTGGAATATGAGCATTCTATCTTGGTACAAAATAACATCCTAGAAGTGTAACATTAAACAATATTTCTTAATTCTTTGTAAAAATAAGATTAGATAAGTAGTTGATATTTGGTTACTAAAATTGTTAACTAATCTTTTTATTAAGGATTTTGCATCATTTTTCGAAAAGCGATTTTCGTATTATTTTTCTTTTTAATTTTCGGAATAAACTACTAGTTTTTTTCCCCTTAAAAAGTTTATTTTTCGATTTTTCGAAATTATTGAATTAGAATCCTTAGCTAAGAAATTTATAAATGTTTTTTCGAAAATCTTAAAATCTTCTTTCTTTAGAATTTCATAATTTCCCTTATACAACAGATCTTTACGTTATTTTTTGAATTTATTTTTAACTCTCAGCTTTCATTTTGCTTAGTAATTTCACGTCACTGCTTAATGATGCTGTTATTTCACATGTTTTTAATTTCACGAATTCGATGCAGCTACCCGAGCTTAGAAAATCTACAAAGTCGCAAGCACGTAGCAGTTTAAATATAAAATTTATAACGCCATTTTAAATATAAAATTCATTTCATGTTTTGTATTAACTGCTGTGATAAAGTAAAATTCTACTTCTAATTGAAATATTCATTGCTTTCGTTTCCTCTGCATTGTTATTATAATTCACGCATTAATATTTTCATTCAACTTTTCTTGTTATTTTAAACTGCAAGATTTGTGTAATTTATGTGTTTGCATTTCCCGATGGCATTTAAATAATTTGTTCGTTTAAACCTTTAAAAGTGAGTTTAATCCAAATCGTTTCGAATTTATATTTACTTAATTTTACTCAAATTGCATATTAAATTCCTATTCATTTTTTTAACTTACTTAATAAATCATTTTAGTTTTGAAATTCTTTATAATTAACTTAATATTCAATATAATAAGAGCTGAAATTCTTTACTTCGATTTTTCTTGATAATTTTTTCAAATATGGCAGTGATAAAAGGAATTTTAAAAATATTTTGAATACAGGAAATATATCTATTTCCTTTTTCGCATTTTCACAGAGAAAATATAAAGAATAGATTTTTCTAATCGAAATGGTTGCAAAATATATAAACACAGCGTCAAATATCGGCAGATGAATACTTTTGCAATAAACAGTAAAATATTTAATTAGATATTTAGATGTCATACATAGTAACACTTACTAAGTATTTGTGATATTACATGGCATGATTTCATTAGAATCTCCATAAGGAAAGTTCGTAAAAAAATCGATATGGCTAAAAATTTATATCCAAACCTGCATTTACCTCAATAAAAATAAACTTAATGATAATTAATTTAATTATTATTACCACTCATATTTTCAACTTGAAGTTGTGAATATATCGCCCTTGAAAAGTACCAGAGCCTTGTAACAAATAAATAATTTATTATTTGATATTTACTGTACTGCATAGCTTATTCTGATAAGGAATTGAAGAGTTTATGATAAAAGTTAATGATTAAATAAATTTTATTAGATTAAAATATAACTTTGACAATTGTTAACCAATTAAATAGCAAAAATAATTCTTTAATAAATTTATCAACCACAATTTGTTTCGAAAATTTTTTGAACATGAATACAGTATGAGTTTTTGTTTCTTTTTATAACAAGTGCTGAAGAAAATTCATTGATAATTTTTCATGATTTATTTTTGGGCTAATTTAGATCTCATAGATGAATTGAATCTTTTTTGATTAATGATAATTTCATTTTTTAAAATATATTTTCAATCTGCAGAAGAATTTTTTTGTAGATAATTCAGTAATAATAAAAACTAATAAGATTTTTTGAGAATTGGAACAACTTTTTGTAATTTAAACTGTTTTGAAATTAATATTACTATATTTGTGTTAGTAAAGCCAAAAGAAACACAGGTATTAAATGTTGTTTTTAGTTTCTTCAAAGTCTATTAAAATTTTCGCAGCAATTGATAAGATCATCAAGATCAATCTCCTTTCGTTTTAAACAATTCGTAAAAAAGCTAATTATCCATATAAAGTTTCATGCTTGTAAAAAAATATTTCAGGCTTTTCTTCAAAAATATAATGAGTTTTTCAAGCAAGGATTAGAATTATGCAATTTCATCTAAAGATACAGTAGAAGTAAAAGGGCCAAACATGGTATAATATTCAAATACTTGCATATTCTGATTTAAAAAATAGAGGATTTTTCCATTGCAATCAGTCTATGGCTCAGGGACTTTGTCAACTCCTATCGATTGCATTCTTTCCTCCCCACTCTTTGAGAAGTCATGTTCATATTATATACATTAGATTATTCCGAAGTTTATTTATGTTTATTCACAATATGATCAGGAGAAAAAAAAATATCAGTATTCAAAAAGAGAAGTTAGAGCAAGCAAAATTCTGCTAGCCATCAATGAATATAAAAGTAGATAAACACAAATATATCTTAAAAAATTTCAAAGCATTGAACTTTATAACTTTATGTTGATCACTGCATTAAACTTGCGTAAACTTGCGTTATTTTCAAAATGTTTATTTAATGCAAGTTAACCCCAAAACTACTATGACGAAGAGAACTGCAGTAATTCTTGTAAATATACGTTGATATTTTTCTGATAGACAGCAATGCATATCAGAAGAAATCTGATGTAATCTGGTTAGTTGAGGAAGAACGCTAATGAAGAGAGACAAAATAAATATTACGATCATTAAGTTCCTCCAACCAAATTTGGCGAACAATTATACAGTTTTTGTCAGTAAAGTCTTAGAGAAATACATTTTCATTTGAGCAATGAATGTGCGGCACTGGTTTTATGTCACTTGGCATTGATATCTGATCGTACGTAGATATAATCACACGCACGTGAATACGCTTTGAAGTTTGTGTAAAAATCACTGTACAGTCAAGAGACACAAATCTAAAGCAGCCAATCCCAGCCATATTCGAGTAAAATTGTTGGCTTCATTAACTTATTCTATTGGCAGAAATTAGATTACTGCTTTCTAAGTTTGGTTGGAAGAATCTATGCATCTTATTTGTTTAGTCGTTTCACTTTTATTCAAAAAGTATCGATTTATATCAAGTTGTCTTCTGGCGTACTTAAATATGTTAGATATTTATGTACACCAGTAATTTCTGGTACGTTAAATAAGGTCGAAAGAACCTCCGTTCCACTATGATTCGAATGTGCATGTGATATTACACGCATCCGAGATTGTGATTAACAACAAGAGCTGGTCATTTCCTAACTGTGCAGAGCTATAGCATTGTTGAATTTTTTTCCCATATATCAATAAAACTTTTGGTTCAATTAATTTATGAAGATATATTTAGATCTATCCCCAATTAAAAGAATTATTTTTAAAGTAATTTCAGTATACAAAAAGAATGCATCTTAAAATGTCCACAAAGAAACAAATTTCCAAGTTATAACGATTTCCACATATACGCAAATTTAGTATCAAAGCACTTTCGTTCTTATATGCAGTTAGTGTGATAAAGGTACTGTCAAAATATTAGTTAGATTCAGCTACACCGCAGAACAAATACATCCATTTCCCTCACTGGCTTCTGCAGAGAGAATGGGTTATTGCAATACAATCATCTTCATAGATTTCAGATGAGATTGAAGAAAGACTAAATTTTTTACATTCTATAAAAAAAGTTTTAACTAGTAAACTTACACTATAAATAAAAAACGAAAGAATAATTATTAAGCAGAATTTATTTCTAATTTCACTTTTCTATTTTTTTTCTCTCGTAATGAAAGTAACATCATTATACGAGTATTTATATTAATTTGAAAGTTTAATGAGATTTCATTATTCAGACGCAGCACAATAATTTTTTTTTTCATAAAATAAAGTAAAGAATACAAAAAAATATAAGTAAAAACATGTAATCTTGTTTTTAATTAAATTTAATTAAAAATAATTACGCCTTTGATAAATCTTACCTATAGCATTCAAAAGCTATATTATATTTTACAGACTAGTAATTAAGTCATTCAAATTAATTAAAAAGGTAAATTTATGCCGAAATACATTAAGGCACAATGGTAGTAAATAAGGTAGTACCCAGTCAATTACAATACACGAACTGTTGCTGTTTAATAGTTAGCTGAAAAAATATATTAATTGCATAAAATAATTTAGAGCATCACAATGATGTTTAGTTAATGAAAACTTTAAATGAGATATACTTTAAAAAAAAATTGAAAAATTTGTCCATTCATAAATTTGCATAAACCATTATTGTGTTTATGTAGAATTTTATCAATTTATATATCTTTCTTATTCAAAAAAATTCAAATTTTACATGAAAACAAATTTTTACACCAAACATTATTAATTATGAAAGCCTTGTTCTGAAAAGTGTTTTGTTACGTAAATTAATTAATCTTATCATTAAACTTTGAATGCATTATTTTCTTGATAGCGAGTTGGTAAGAAAAAAAATTATGACCTTGTAATAAGTTGATTTTCTTTGCTGGATTACTTCTAACTAATAAAGTATGGTTTTTTAATATCTTGATAAGCCAATTTCGGTTAAAATAATACGCATATATACTTATCTTGCTTTTAATTGTATGCATTTTTTAAAAGATCATTATCTTTCAGTTCATTATGTAAATGTAATTGCTAATAGAAAATAGATTATTTTTTACGACCAATTGAGAAGCACTTATTTATGAATTGTGAAAGATCATAATTAAAGAAAAATGAAAAATATACTGTTTATATGTGTTTCAATTTTCTGAAAAACAAAAGAGTCGAAATGGCTAAAGAAAAATCTTTTGGTTAACAACTGAAATAATTTTTTGTAACAATCGAAATAGAATCGTTATCATAATTTTATATGTTTCTACAAAGTAAGGATATTTTTTTAACATTAAACAGAAAAAAGCAAGTCCTTATTTTTATCGCTATATTATCGTTAAATTTTCTTAATATTTTTTTTTTTATCTCTTTCATAGTTTTTGAAAGTTTGATTACATTGGTAAAAGCTTGGAGCATAAATGGATTAAAGTACGAAAAGAAAATAAATCCTAATATTAATTTTTGAATTCACGTATTCTTTTTAATACACAGAAAAATATAAAATGTTTTTTTTTTTAAATAAAAGATGTAAAAATTATAAATTTGTGAAGCGGAAAACAATTGCTTACAATAGCTTCAAATATATTGACACATCGTCATGCTTTCTTCAGTTTTAATTTTTAATGACGGTTCAACAATGTTATTTCTCATAAAACCGAATGTGGCTTAATTTTTAATAGTATTTTTAGCACATTACACCAGTTTTAATTATTCAAAGTTTTAGAGCATTGTTTTGTGTATTAGGCATTTTAAAAATGAATCAAATTCCAATTTTTATACATTAAAAAAGCCTATTCTCAAAAAAAAAAATCATACTTTTATTTATTATTCTTTTTTTTATATATTCTAATATTCAATTTGATGATTGTTATGTGTCTTAGAATTTTTTTAAATGATTTCTAAATGGCAGGAATCATTCGGGACTCAATTTAATTAAAAGTAATCAATATGACTAATAGTTAAATTCAAAAGAGTATATAAATTTTATAAATCCATCTTTATGAAATTAAATTTTTAATCAACATATAATTTTAGTCATGATATTATACAACTAAAATTAGACTAGGATATATGAATTTTATTTATATGTTATGTTTATAACTATTTATAGGTTGGTCAAGAACGTTAATATTCGATGCATAATCACTTCCAAGAAGGATCATATTTTGTTAATATAAAATAGAACACTGATTTTATTTATGAAAGAAATTATTGACGTTTCCCTAATAATTATCATTTGTTGTTTATTTTTCCAAAAGTTGAGTTATATAAGCCATAAATTGTTGAATTTACGATCTCCCGAAAAAGAAGGAACAGAAAAGTGTGTGAACAAATCTGAATTTAAATAAACACACCGATTAATAAAACAACTGTTTTTTTTAATTACTTAATAAAAAATGGCTTTGAAATTCAAGAATATTAAAAGTGTGTATTCAAAAAACATTCATTATTAATTCGTGTTTATTCATTAAACATTCATTATTATTTCGTGTTTAAGAATGCAAGATATATACCATGATATTAGCGATTCATATTATGAAAGAAAAAAACGACGGTTAACGCAGACTTTATAAAAAATAATATAACTGACTCATGTGAATTAATTTCCATTGTTTTGTTTTAGCAGTTATTTACTTATAATATGCAATTTTAATATGTATACTTATTATTAATGGATATAAATATGCATTAAGAGAATATAACTATAAACAACTGGTGCGTGACTTTAAAAAGCCATAACTCGTCTTATAATCATTATTTTAACTCTATGCAAGGAAATAAAACAATTTTAATAGAAAAATTATGCATGCGATGTGCATAGTTATTTGGAAATATATAGTTTCTACAATGATGATAATTCTTTTGTAATTTATATGATAATTTTTCTAAAGTGATTGAAATTTCTGCGTCGATGGATATAAATTATCTACATGAGACTTTGCTCTTAGCACATTGCAGTGAAAATATTTTATGTCAAAATTTTTTATGTACAATGATTCGCTCCTCAATTTCGTCTAGAAAGCAGGCTGTTTTTCAGATATAGATGAAGATTAAAAATACATCTATTTTGTTAAACGAATGTGAATAATATTCTGAAATGAAAAGTAACCTCTTTTAATGATTAATAATAATATAAAAGTTTAATCAAATATTTCAATTTACAAATTCAATATTTCACATTCAATTCAAAATTAATTTTAATTATGCTTTGATCGAAGTCCTTTATACAAAGAACTTAAAACATAGAGGTGGATTTATAGAATTTACATAATTTAAATTATGATTTTTCAAGTGAGAAATTAAAAATTAATCAACACTTTTAAGATTAAGTTATTGATTTCGCTCTAAAAAGCCTGAATGAGATATATATATTCCTTCAATTATTATCATTCTGGACTATTCCTTTTTATAAAATATCTAAATATTGTATGATATAAAATATTAACTGAAATTTAAATGTTATTTTCTGCTAAGATTTTTCAAACAAATATTATTTTATGTTGATATCAATAATAATAGACACTGAAAATTCAGTTTTCGAATCTAGATTGTTTTCGAAATATTTGTTTGAAAACAGGAATAAAAACTTTTATCTTAACATTTATCGATACGATAAACATTTGAGATATTAATGCATATAGTGTTTCATTTTTGATTATTTGAAATTAAAAAATAAAATTCAAAATAATAATATTGCTATTTTGCATTTACGAAATTTCAGAAACTTCAGTTCTTATACTTTGGAAATATCTTTTCTGATACAAATGCCGAAGAAAAAATTATTTTAATGTTTTCTGTTCTCTAAGGCAAAGGAAAATATACATATAAATATTAATATCCCGATGTTATTTTCTTCATATTTTTTTCAAAAAGCTTAAATGCTTCTATGGTTTTTGCAGAGACGCTGAAAATAACTTATTTAAGATTATTCAACTGAGTAAGAATTTCAAAATATGTATTGATAATACATTTCAGTTTAATGAATGCCATTTTAGTTTTTAGCCACATTGATTTTTAAAACTCAAATATGGTTAGTATTTTAATTAAATTTTCATGGTAACATATATGTGTATAGTTATATGACAATTTTTTAAGTGTGAATTTTGAAAAATATATGAAAATTCTTAATGAAACCATAACCTCGCTAAAAGAACAAAATTATTTTAGATAGAAACTGTGTTTCAGTTGTTCATATTTATATATAAAGTATAAATATTGAAATATCACGTTAAAAAATAGTTTATTTGAAGTCGGAATCATAAATTCTTTAGCAATAAATATTTAAAGGCAGGCTATTTTATAAAATAATCATATAAACGTATGCATATATTCATTAAAAGTGTGTAATTCTTTTATATAATACATGATTATATTACGATCTTTAATAATTATTTAAAATTGATCAATTTCCACAATTTCTTTTCATATTAAAGGATGCAAAATAATATTGTAATTTGGAAACCAGCATTTTAACTTCAAGCGTGCATCTTTTTTTATGTAACACAAGAAAGAAAAATTGAAGCAGCTTTGATATATAGCACAATAATTTGCTATGTAAATAAAATGGGAACAGTCATTTCTGGCGAATTACAAAGAAGGTTCTTTATATCAGAATTTTAAAGCTCAAGTTAAGCCAAATTTTAAAGTTCTATAAAATTATTAAATATATATATATATATATATCTTTCACAGATTAATTTTTATAATTAACAAAGATTTTCGTATTACATTTACATTTTTTTTGGTTTTAATGAGCATGTCTATCTAATTGGAATTTTAAAATTCCTTAATTTCCTAGATCATCTTTTGAACCTTTTGAGAGTGTCAAACAAATAAATTAAAATAACCGCTGGTAATAAATTATAACAATCAATTTTCAAATCAAATATTGTTTTAATTTGAGTTGGGTTTCATACTTTTTGATTGACGATGGAAACTTCTAATACTGCAGTTAATCTTTTTACAATCAGCGATAGTTCAGACTGATAGTATACAAAATTTGTATTATAAAGAAGTTGTATTATTAGAAACTTATTCAATAGTCCTGAACACCTTACTAATTTACGCAATGGATAAAATACTGAACAAAATTTAGGTTTTAATACTCAGAAGATAATATTTACAAAATTATTTCTAATATGAAAATGTTACATTAAAATGCGTTATTTCTTCAAAATTAAGACACAAGCAATTGCATCTTTGATATATACTATTTTTTTGCACAATATTCATATGAGGCAACTCTTACTTACCGAAATCTTGTTTTAAGGTTTTTACTACGGATCTATCATTTCCAAGTTTGTAATTCGATTACATAAACAATAAATTGTCTTATATAAACTCTGTACATAATAAATTTAACTTCGTGGGACAATCATCCTGGCGCTTGTGTTCACGGAATTTTGAAATGGAAAGGCTTTTGATTTCTTATCCGGCCGTAGAACAAAATGACTAGGTCAGTTTGAAAATAACTCCATGCAATTTCAAATCAGAACAATAGCCTTTGAAGTGGTTTTCTTTTTCTAATCAGATGATACTTCCCATTTCGATAAACGTTTCCTACTTATTCAGCTCATAGAATACTTGAAGGGTTTGTGGAATATATCTAGTTTGTATAGATAAAGTTTATGAAGGATTTAAACTAAATTTAAAATCAATAATTCGTTGATCATATGACACACAGACATGGTGGTTAACATGTTACTTTCGTCATAAACGCTTGATTTTTGCATCATTTACCTAATTAGATTCTCTTATTTGCTCTCTCGGAAGTGTAATAGGGAAGTAGTCACCTAATTAATAGTAGTCATAATTGTCGGTGTGAACAAATGGAGAATTACGAGACAGTCAATTTCTTTCTGAGAAATGTAACAACTAAAATATATATTCAGATTATTGAGGAATATATGTATAAAGTTTTGTAAAAATTCAATGAGGAATTAAATGCAGTGGGTTTTAATTCATATTTAGAATTTGTTAATTGTAATTATCCATTTCAAGAAGTTATTGGATTAAATTTGAAATTGATTTTTAAGTAAATTTTCAAAAAAAGGATGTAGTTAAAGCTTTAGATATACACTTCTTAAATGGTTTTTTATGGAGCTGTATAAGGACACTTGGAAGTTGTAAAAACATCACTAGAAAGTAACTCTACTGAGGTATTTTAAATAAGTAAAATATTAGGAAACGATCCATCGTGATTATAATATATTTTCATAATTTATAAGATCATATTTTAAACTTCTTTTTGTTCATCAGTTAATTATTTATTTCTTGATAAATATATACGTATTTACTTATATATTTAAAGGTAAGAATAGATGGAATTGCGATAAATACTTAGATATGCGATAAATATTTAGAAATCACACTAAAAATTCTTATAATGAATTTTTTTAAATACTAATTAATTGGATATATAAACCTCCTAATTAATTCGAATTCCAATGGATTAATTCGTAAGGAAATCATTTTGTTAAAATTGAACTAAAAAATACATATTTTGCGTTTGTACCCACAAGTGTCACTCCATGCAATACGATAAAAATTCAACCGCATAAAATTACATCAATTGTTGCTTTAAGTTGCCTAAATTACAGAATCGCATCTCAAAAATCGACACACTTCATTACATAATAACCATCCCACACTAAGCCATCCCCACTTTAATCTGCTAATGCCAAGTCAGCAGCGGATACTTGGCCAGCCTGCTGACTGTAACAATTAGATCAATACGTATTGTGTCTTCAAGCGATTACAAGATTCCCATACACAAGGGCTTGCATATTCGATCAAATATGCAAGCTCTAATGCTCTATCTAATCGCTTTCGAAGGTTAAAGGAAACGGCACGACACGGTTCCGATTGAGAATATTAAGCCCTTATCTCGGGTTACATTTTGCGGCAGAGACAACTGATCGCTGGGGACATGATTTAAATTCTAGGCAAATACCGAACGACTAATGGCCTATCTAACTCATATCTTGAATGTGTCCAGAGACAATTAGTTCAACATATCTCCTTCCGGGTGACGGACGGTGCATGGTGTACGTATCATTTAGTAATTGGTGATCGTAAAATGTGATAGATCTTGATTAACGGAAGGCGGTTTAGGATGGAGGCTTGAAGATATCGCTTGAATTTTTTAGCTGATAGAAAGGGGAAGTGGATATTTGACTGATGGGAAGTGGAGTTTTATGTTTCTGTGAGTTATGCTATCTCCAAGGACATGAAACAATTTATACTAGTATATAGAGGGATATGCAGTGATATGTAGCTGTAAAATATTATATTTATGGAATAAGTTTCAAAAGTTCCTGTTAAGATTTGAGAAATGCCTTCTCTTCGCTAAATATATGTTAGATTATCAAATAAAATATTCTTGAGAACTTAATTGTAACCCCTGGGCTCGTAAATCTTCATTTAATAATCATCAAATTAATTATGAATCTATTTGCTGTAGTCTTATAGATATGATCAAATTTATTCAATGAGAATGTTCTCCCCGCATATTCACAAATAAATCTTATCCCTATATTCATGCATAAAACGTTCGACCTTAGAAATGGCCGTGATAATATTGCATTGCATTTGTGAGCAACACTTAAAAATATAGAACTTTAGCGAGAATCTAGCGTTTTAATTTATTGTACCAACATGTATTTTGGATGCTTTTTTTAACAAATTGAAATCAAAATTTGATACAAAACTACAGTTGATGTCAGAAGTTCACATACTAAATTTCATTGATTTTAATCATTGCATTTACATACATGCGGAAATAGCAGACCGATGAATCTATCAGCATTTAATACATTTGGTTTAAAATTTGATACAAATATACATTTTAGACGCTAAAGCCTCTAATAAAGGTACTATTACTCTACAAAAGCGTGTACCAAATTTTATCTATGTAGCTCTTTAAAATTTTTCGTTTACTTGTACTCTAACAACTATACAGAGAATCTTCTTCTGAATGAATATTACTCAGCTAGACAGAGAATCTTTTTCTGAATGAATTTTACTCAGCTAGAAAGAGAATCTTCTTCTGAATGAATTTTACTCAGCTAGAAAGAGAATCTTCTTCTGAATGAATTTTACTCAGCTAGAAAGAGAATCTTCTTCTGAATGAATTTTACTCAGCTAGACAGAGAATATTCTTCTGAATGAATTTTACTCAGCTAGACAGAGAATATTCTTCTGAATGAATTTTACTCATCTAGACAGAAAATATTCTTCTGAATGAATTTTACTCCTCTATACAGATAATCTTCTTCTGAATGAATTTTACTCAATTTTCTGGAAATCTGCAAATTTGATTTTAAGCCCATATATTAAATTTTATCAATCTGTCTCAAAGCCTTTTTTGAATTATCATGTTCAAATAAACAAACAAACAAGCGAACTTAATGCTAAACATCTGTTTTTTTTTACTCATGGTGATTTGAAAGGTAAAGATTCGTAGAAATTTAGTTTTCGAATTTTTTGTTTTTGTGATTTATGTCTACTATACTTTCTCTATATTTTGTATAAGAGAAAATAAAATTTATTAAACTGTATCTCCCGTCCAAATATCAGGTGCGGCAAAAGATGGGTTCCAACATAGATTGGTAGGATGACGGATCTTTGTTCTCATGATAGATTCAATACAAAGATCTATATTTCATAGCTATGCAAGACTTTTGCGGATTTATCCAAAATACATAATTTCATGTCAAAGAAGGGGCACAGAATTTTAACTGGAGAGTATGCAAAAATGCTTTGTGAAAACAATTTCCTCTTGTATATCAGATAGCATGATATTCTTCAGAACAAAAATTTTCCTTGTGATTTTATTAATAAGTTATATTCCTATAGAGTTTGTAAATGTGAGCCGTTGTAATGAAATATTTCAATAATATACAGTTTATTTTTTAAAATTTATATTGCATCATAGTCAATAACTTCTTATTCTAATTAATTAAATGAAAACATGATGAACGTAAAACTTTCAGACTCAACTGAAATTTACTTTATACCATAGTTATTATCAAAAACTAATATTGCTTCTTCCTTCAGAAATGTACTTGTCTTTTATTAAATAATTATAAAAAAAATATTCAAAATAAAAATAATTTTGCATATACATACAACATTGGAAGCTACTTTGTAACATTTTCCTATATCAAATTCCCATAAATATATACACAGCCCTTATGTCACACTCAAATAACTAAATGGAGGATTGAAATATAGTTATTATGGTTTGCTACAAAATAACCGTTACCAGGCTAGGTAAAGACACTAGATTTAGTATGATTTTGTCATGCGGTATCAATGCAGTGTCATAAGCATTATATTTCCTTTTGCCATTAGTATCAACATATTATGTTTAGGCACTTTCATCTACTTAATTGTAATACTCTTTCTGAGGCTTCGGCCACCATCAAATGAAAAATATCGCCATTATTATCCAGTTGTCTCTTTAACTGGTAAATATGTACATAGAATGGAAATTTCTTTTTGGTGATTAATGTCTTTACAATTGGTATTGTGAATTTTCAAGAAATTCTATAAATACAGTTAGAAATAATCTTTAGAATTCTTTAAAAAATGTATTTTTAATGTGATAAACCAAACCTTCCATAAACCAAATTTCTTTTAATGATTTACATTTTTGTAATCATTAAACTCTCAAGCTATTATAGTATTGTATTGTTAACCAGCAAGTTTTCTGCCCATATGCAAAATAAATATTCCACTATTAGTCATTCTTCTACCATTAGCACCAAAGTAACATTTGCAAATGTAACAGATCGAAATATCTTTTGAGTAGCTACTGTTATTCATCATTCTGATAGTCAGACAATTTTATTACATTTCCGTTATAAAGTACCCAATTCAGCCAATTGGATATCTTATCCTTATTGCTTCTGTACGCTTCTTACGTGTTCATTGATTTGATTTGGTACATTACATTTAGACTGCAAAAGAGGTACTTGAAAATAGACCACTTGATTTTAAATGCATTCATGCAAAGGTAAAATGGCATGAAAGATATTATTTTGGCATAAGTTTCTGGTTATAAATTATCATTACTTTATTTCTTAAGTCTTTTAGCATGTAAACTTCATTCGAATTTATTAAATTGCTTAGAAAATAATTTGGAAAATTATGCTTTTGTAAATGAAATGCATTAAACTTTCATATTTCTTAAAAAACTTTGAACCAACTCCTATCTTTAAAAAACAAAAGTTTTTTGTTTTGTTTCCAGATATTAAGCAATTTTAAACAAGCTCATTATGGCATTTTTTTCTTTCTATTTATTTTTCTTGTAGAGGGTTTTCATTTTTCTCAATGCAGAGTTTACCATTTATTAGTGGAATAATAAAAATGAATACCATTTAGGTTTATTGTTTAGCGATGCAAACATTTTAAGTAATTAAAGATTGCTCTCAGCGTAAAAGGTTTTTCTTAATCTTCTTTTATGGAACAAAATTAGTAAATTAAAGAAGGATACTTGGAACTATGTTTTGCGTTTACTGTTTAGAAATTAATCACTTTTTTACAATTCAGAAGAAGGAAGCGGATAAAATTAGTTACAGTTCTAGCTTTCTGAAAGTTCCATATTCTTTCCTTGTTTTGGAATATGTTTATTTCGAAAAATAAAACAAGTAATAAATTTTTTCTTTTCAAAAAGGAAATCGAAACAACAAATGACCTATAAATAATCTGGAATTAAAAAAGGAAGTTCTTGATCTTTTGTTAAAGAAATAAGAACGATAGTAATTTTAATCACAGATAGCAACTGCATTGTTTTTAAATCATCACTAACTATTCACTCAAATCTCTAAGGCAAAAGAATAACTCCAACAAAAACTATCTTATGATAGTTGACGTACATGCAGGGAATAATGACTGCTATTTAAGGTGGAGTAACTCTTTAAACCCCTAACTTAAACTTCCAAAAAGGACGTAAGAAAACGTTAGTTTAATTTCCCCGATGGGGTTTGCTTCCACCCAATCTTTTCATTTGATTTCCTCCGCCTTTTTCTTTGTAATTCAATCGGAAGTGTATCGCCTGAAGACAAATCAATTCAGCTCCTTTAGAAGAGCCAGTTGTTCAAGTTGCAGTCGTCCTATTCCAGGCGGGCATTTAGTGAAAGCCTTAAAGGTAATGACATCATCTATTTCTTTTCTCGCCAACATACCTCTCCTAATAATCTACCGGAAATATTAATACGGGATGATATAGCTTCAGTGATAGATGACATGCAGCCCTTTTACCGTTGCCAGGCAACAGACGGCGTCCTATGTATTAACCGACGTCCTGGCTCCGGTAGAGATTTCATTTCTTTTGTTAAGCGCCAGTTTAATCCTGATTTATTAGGGTTGTCCGATCCCTTCGTGGTCGCTATACGAGCTTTTGAGCCATGATTTTCTCCACAAGGTATTACAGATTGTTTGCGGAATTTCGTTTCAAAAATATAACAAAGCCCACTTTCAATTATTTGAGTTTTCTTTTAAGGTTTTGGGGGGATTTGATGATGAGGTACGCTTTCCTAAATACCGTTGTTTTGAAGGGAGAAAAAAGTATATGTGTGTTTTGTGGGATATTGGTATTCTTCCATTTATCTCGCTCAAAGGCGGTCACTAAGTAACAATGGATTTAAAAAGAAAATACGTAAATTCCTTATTTGTCTGTCTGTGGAAGATGCTTGCTCAAAATTCAATGTCAAGAGTTTGGATTTTATACATGAAATCTTATATTGAATGAAATAGGAAATCTTTTGGACTTTTTTTATATTCTGTGGTAAGTCTTCTTTGATATTCATGAGGTGGATTCTGAAGTTAATATCATTACTTTTAGTAAAAGAAGAAATTATTCAATAGTTTGACGGATTAACTCTTTTCTTTGAAATTTTTAGGCTTATAATGCAATTAATTTAAAAATTAGGCTTAAATTGTAAGGCTTAAGAGAAATTGGTGAAAGACAAAATGTTTCTTTTTCTTCAATTAGTTTGTAAATATTTTTTATACAAATTAAAATCAAATATAATTGTAGTAACTATCATATCAAAAATATGCTATATGGGAAATGTTGGATGCCTATAAGCGAATATCCAATGTTTTTGACATATTTTTCTAATAAATAGACGAGACGAATTTTCAAAGCTATAGAATTGTAAATAACAGAATTAGGGAATATAGAATTGTTCAGCATTATAAAATTGTTTAATCGTATAAAATCAGTATTAAATCGTAAAATTTAATCGTATAAAATTTTTATCGGAAATAGCTTATATAATGAAATGATGCTATTTGTAATTAAATAAATCGAAATATTGTTGAACCACGAATTAAAGAAGGATATAAAACGAGAAACAATGCATATTTGACGATTTAAAGGATTGAACACGGAGCACATGGAGTCGAAGCTCTTAACCTCCGCTCCTAACAATGCTAAGAGAAATAACAAAACAATTGCAGCTACAGAAGTAGAAATGAGAGGAGCAAAAATGAGAAAAAAATCAAATTACGGAATAAAAATATGAGAATTGTGCTGGACGATATTTATTTCCTCATTATACTGTTCCAATAACACCAACTTCCAAATATTTAGTTTCCATATAGGAAATTTTAATATGGTAATTAACAAAATCAAAGAACAATCTTTTTGAAAAGATAAAGAAATAGTAATATAAGTCTTTCCATGCCAACAGTAATCTTTAAGTTAATCTTCTAGGAATGGATTATCATATTAAGGAGTTACTGCGTTACGAAAAAAAAAAGCCTAGAAAAGCAGAAGAAAAGTAGAATATTGCATTTATTAACTTATTACTGAAACCAGAGAAACAAAATGCATCAAATTGCAACAAATTTAGAATCTCCGAGTTTTAGCAAATGCCATTACATATTGCATATTCAAAAATAATCAGAAATAAAGTAACTGAATTTTAAAACATGAAAGTAGAAAAAAAAATTATCTAAATTTTGTTATAATTGCAAAAATAGAATATTAACTAAATAATTGTTTCAAGTGAGATATGACACGATTTTTTTCTCGCATCTCTCCCTAATTACAGTTTGTTTTGATGTTTTGATTTATTTCTTTTCGTGTATAGGGTTTTAAAGTAAACTGACTTCAAAGTTACTAAAAGTTTTTTTTTTTTTTTTTTTTTTTTTTTTTTAAAGAAAACGAGAGATAGCGATGCCTTTTTATGTTCTATTCATCTTTATACGTTATACCATTCACATTAACGCAACAAATTAATCGTAATTAATTTGTTTTTAAATATTTTTCTCAGTTTTCTTGAGCAATGTGAAAGAAAATCTCATCTTACCAATGAAAATAAATATCTTATTAAAGGAAGATTTTCATGCATTTATGAATTCAAATTTTAAAAAAAATGCTACAGGTAATTATTTTCATCAACAAAATGCGAATTTATTCAAATTTCCAAGATTATGTTCTCTAACATTTCCCCGAATATCATTACTTTTTTAGCCAGCAATTTTTAAACTAAACACTAGATAACAAAATCATTCCGAAGGTACAAATAAACCCTGGGCCGCAATGCTTATATATTAGAACCGCTGCTGTTTCGGGGATAGTAAATGGTCCATTTACCAATTTTCTAAGCTGTATCATCGATTCAGCTTGCCTTTCTTGGCAATGAGAATATTTGTCATCCGCCTCGCAACAATGGTCTGCAACCGAAACAACGATTTATCAAATGACAAAACCCCTGACGCCTCGGGTATTCGCTCGCCAAAGGTAATTTTTACTTGCAGCAGTTTTAATGGCGGGATCCGGTTGCCCCTCATTTAGTAAAAATATCAGCTGGCTAATATGGCGTCGCCAAGACTTCTTGGTGACATTTTACAGAGTAGTCTGGAGATGGCTGTATTCTAGATTTTTTCCAGTTAACTATGAGTGGAACAATGTTGAATGTCTGTTTCAGTCTGAGATAAATTACCCAATTTTCTCATGGCAATTGATACAAATGGATTTAAAGAGTTTTTTTAGATCGTTTTGGAACTTTTTTTTCTGATTGTTTTCAAAAAAGGCATTTATTGAATGTAATATGCCTATGAGGATGATGATGAAAAAATGGTTTAAAATAATGAATAGAATTGTCAAAAATGAAATTGGAGTTATTTGCAAAAATGACTATTTTCTAAAATGACGGAATGTCCAATTTTCTTTAGAATTTGGGAAGATATAATTAAGACGCGAAGGATCTTACAGTTTTTAATAATTTTAAACATGCATACGTTTAAATCTTTTTCTCACAAGATAATCAACTACTATAATACTTACTGTTTCAAAATAAATAAGAATTTCAGGAAATAGCTCTAAGAAAAGATATTTATTAAACTTATATGCCTATGAGGATGATGATGGAAGAAATGGTTTATAAAAATTAATAGAATGAGCAGAAATGAGTTTGCAGGTATTTGCAAAAATGCCTATTGTCTAAAATGACGGAGTGAATAATTTTCTTTAGAATTTGGGAATATATAAATAGACATGAGAGATTTTATTATTTTTAAAGTCTATAAAAACTCGTATACTTAAAAACATTTTTTCTCAAAATAATGACTACTTTACATAATAATAAATAAGTTTAATTTTTATTAAAAAAATAAGAATTTAAAAGAAATATTATTTTAAATAGTATTAAAATCGACTCTTTAAATAAAGTTAAACGCCCTTATGCTAAATGAATATCTTATCTTCATAAGTGCACTTCATAAGTTTAAATTTAATATTTTCTTTGCAGAAATAAGTATATAAAGAAATAATTCATCTAAAAATCAACTATTCAACATTTAAAGCAATAAATTATTAAGATATAATTTTAAATAGTAAATGTTATTTAAACTTTTCTAATTAATTTTCTATTAGTTTAATTATGCGCCTGATGTTGGAGCGCAAACTCTTCCTCTTTGAAAAATCTATATTCTTGTTATGCCTGATATTTCTTTATCTTTGCAAATAAATGGGAATGCATGAATTAGTGAAAAGAGATTAATGGTAAAAGAAAATTATTGTAACGGTTATAGAAAGGATATTGCTCTGGAGAGCAGGTCATTTGAGATAGAAACACAAAATTTGGCAATAGTCTAGAGGACGGAATTGGAGAGATCTGTATGAAATTGCAATTTATCAAACATCAAATGTGATTTTGATGTTTTTCAGCATTGATTTACGGAAATGCAATTTCATAAAGATGATACTTTATACCGTTTTGAAATTTTAAAAAATCATGCCAATTTTGTTACCTGAATATTAACAATTTTAAAAATATTTTTGTATAATTTTTGACCACTGATTTCGTTATTAGATTTAAAAGCAATTCGTTTCCATTGTTTCCTCAAATATTTGAAAGCATGATTTTTTATTATTTAAAAGCAAGATAAGATTTTTTTATTATGTAGTTTATATGAGGAATAAAAAAAGTGTGCAGTACCATGAAGTATAAAGTGAAATTAAAACATAAATTGATCATAGTATTGCATTTTTAATGCTTTCCGACACTGGTCTCAAAAAAAAAAATGACTTCAGTTTAAAAAAAAATTAAAAACAACAATTTTTGTTTTGAAATCCGAAAAAGAGCATCTTGTTCCCTTTTAAAACTATACATGGCAATACGATGGAATATATCTCCTTTAGGGGATTGATTTCATATTAATTTTTTAATTATTTGAAACAGGATTTTTTTTTTCAATTTCAAAACATGTACAATTTTTAATTTAAATCACATGATATTTTTCCTCCTATAACCTCGAAGAAATGATTCAAAATTTTGTATAAATTACAATTCATTTAGGAGTGTATCCAAATGGAAATAACGAAAGTATCCTCGAATGCCTCTCAACAATGTATCTTATTTCTGCGCTTGAAAAATGTGTAACCTTGTACAGAATGTAGGATCAATTTGTAAAACATGCAACGTACCTTTTTTGTTTAAGTCAAATAGACACTGCTGTGAAATTCGAGCAATTTCTTCCGAAACATATATTATAATTCTTTATTTAAAATTTTTAATTTCATTAATTTAAATATAAAAATGTTAGCTTTCACTTATGAGTTTGTTAATATTTTATTTTTCGTTAATATTAGTATTAAATTGTAATGTTTTTTTTCTTAATCTGCATTTATTAGATTTCATTTCTATTTCTATAAAAATATTTTAAAATTGTGCAAGTTAAGTATTTTATGATTTGGTTTAATTATAAATAAAAAAGCTTTTGGGCCTATACACTTCATAATTATTGGTATCGTTATAAGAAAATTATGAAATCATCACAGCAGAAGATTTTCTTAAGAATCGATTTTGCGCAAGACGAGTTGTGTCTCCAAATATAGATAATATCCCTAATGGAAGAAAATTAGTTTCAGAAAAAAAAATTACTATAAAATTTGTGTTTAGTCCAGCAATTAATCCCATCCATTATGTTTTAATTGTCTTTCAAAAATTTTGCTAATTCACACCTGAAAGTTTTATTTTTTAACGTCATTGGGCACGAATACGTTAGAGAATAATATATGTAAATATATACCTATTATTATTATTATAATACTACCTATAATATATAATAGGTATATAATACATAATTATACTGTGCATTGTACATTCATGCGTAGAATACATAGAATATATTATTCTGTGCATTGTACATTTATGTATAGAATACATAGAATAGACATAAGGCTATTAAAGTAACACTACCCCATTATGTATCACAGTTGAATGCTTAAAAATAATTGAACGAGGGGTTCAACTTAAACACGAGCAATTTAATTCGAAGTAAACACAATTAATATTACCATCTTTACAGAAATAAACATGGTACAGATCTTCTTTATTCCTACTTTTCGAAATAATTATATCTACAAGAATTTCTTTTTCAAAGCTGATACACAAGTAACTTGCATTCAGTATTGTTCGATCTTACTGCATAATTTTGGAAATAAATGACAAATAAGTTAACCAATAAGTAGTCATCATTACAATAGTAAAATGTAATTTTATAAATATTGTTTAGTGAGGGGATTTTGATTTCAGATACATTTGGTATAGTATTTTATAAGTAATTAAAAACAGTTTTTAAATATTTTATAAAGTGCTTTAAGTGAATATTTATCATTTTTCTTATAGTTCATGTTCCATTAGAAGCATATAGAGTTGAATCAAGTGAGGAATCTCAAAAAATTCAATCGTTTAGAAGTATCAAAATCTATCATAGTTGATATTTTTTTTCAATTGATATTGATATTATTTTGAATCAGACATATTAAAAAGGGAAATGAATCTTTATTTTAATCATAGAATCTCCGTCATGAAATAACTAGAAGACATTTCTCACTTTCTTAATTAAAATAATAAGCAACTAAAAGGATAGTGTCAAAATCGATCATATTTGATGTTGAAACCCGATTGACTTCAAGTAAAATGAAAAAATTATTAGAATGAAGATTTTTCTTTCTTAAATCATTCAGAAATTATACTGTGAGATTAAAAAAAAATCCTTGACCGTAAAGATTAACCTTGATGTACAATTAAGATATGAATTACAGTAATAAAATATCGCACACGGGTGGTGTGTTTTGAGATAAATATGTTTTTGCCAAATATTTAGAACAAATAAATTTCATAACATCTTTATTGCCAAAAAAATGTATTATAACTTTAGAGAAATGTTTACTAACTGTGGTATTTATTTTCAAATAATACGATTAATGATTGAGTAATATTTATTATTTTTTCTTAAAATTACACCAACACTTAGTTTTTGTCAATGTACTGATTTTCATCCAGATTTTATTTTGACCATTTGGATATTTTGGAACATTGGAAATGTTGAACTGTTCTATAATGATTAAGAAAATGTGTACCATTGGAGATAAAGTTGAAATTTATCTGGAGTATTTATTATATAAAATACTTTAAAAATTTCCTGATTTTTTTTACCCTTGCTGATTTGTATTACTTTGTAACACATAGAAAAATGATACGCTATAAATTTTCTTTTATTATTTCATTGTTTATTCAATTTAATACAGTTAAAATGTTAACAAAAATAAAAATATTATTTTACATCATATTTTTGAAAAAGATCATATCCTTTAAAAATTCCGTTCATTTAAAATTGTTTTGTAATCAGGCCCATTATCAAATAGATTTAGTAGACAAGAGCCTAAGAATCTTATTATTTATTATTAAGTATTTTCAGTTGAATATATGCTTATGTTTAAGTTACAAGACTGTGTACTATTCAAAAAGTATCAATGAATTGTTTAAATTTTAGAGCATGATTTTCAGGATTTGATTACATGCTTTGATTTGTTTTATTTTAAAATTTGTTTGGTTTTTGTGCAGTCCATTTCTTTTCTTTTTTTCTTCAGCAATTAACTGATAGATTTACAACTCAACAGCCTAACAAATATTCAAATAAAATATCTTAAGTTCAAAAAGAGTCCTGATTTTTAAATTTTTTAAAAAAAATTTTAAAAGCTTGTTTACAATTACAATTACTCTTTTGAAAAATACTACATTTTTTAATATTTTTATCTTTGTAATATGACGGCATTTATTGAATTTTTACACAAAACACAAATGTTAATAGTCAGCAATTTATGGCAAACGATAGCAAAAATCAAAAATTTTAATATTTAATTAATTAGTAATGAAGATTTTTAATGCATTTTTTTAGTAAAGCATTTTTTTTAAATAATTTGAAACGAATATATTTTTAAAGAGTAATAGTAAAATCAACCTTCTTGAAAGTTAAAAAGTGTTCATATATATATATTGAAATCTATAATATTTCTTTATATTTTGAAAGCTGCGGGGGAGGGAGGATGAGGAGATAAATTTGTGTAGCTCATTATTTAAGAATTCCTACAAAGTTTAATCCTGTCCAAGCTTTAACTAATATAAATTACACGGTATTTTAAGCATTAATTTATATGTGCAATACAAAAAACCTCATTATTCTATCAAGGATTGAATTTAAAATGATATATATGATAAAAAATTTATATGAAAAGTATTTTTTATTTAATAGGAATTCGGAAAGTATTTTATCAATATAAAATTGGTCTATTTAAGGGTACTAACTTAAACATTAAAGTTCAGGTGAAATAATAAAAACTTATCAATATAATTCGGATTCTAATTCTTAAACGTCCCCAGATATGAAAATAAACAATAATTCTAGAATTAATCTAATAATTTTCTGATATCATTTAATTTTCTAATCATTTAACTGATATTATTGTTGCTTAGTTTATAGAATTTTCTAGTCCAAAAAACATTTCAGCCGAATTATAAATTCTTTTCATTCTTCAAGAAATGTAAGCTCAGGTTATAAAAGAAAACGTGCTTAAAAATATAATTATGTTATGTAGAAAGCTATAACTATTACCAAATGTTTTTAATTTAAATATGACCAAAAAAGTAATTTATATTTCTTATCAGAATTCTTATAAAAAATTTGTAATCACTTTCATTTTTTTTTTGCTGTAACTTCAAAATGTATGTTTATAATTCCCAAAATATATAGACCGATTAGGATAGAAGAATTATTCTGACTATTTACAAAAAAATATTTCCTAAAAGCCCAGAATTCCATTTATTTTAAGCCTCGAAGTTCTCTCTTTTTGGATTGCAGCAGGTGGAAATGGATAAGTAATGAAAGCGAAAAGAGGACCGCAGCAGTTTAACCTAATTCTCTGTTGTTTTCTATTAATATGGATCGCGAAAAGCTTTTAGCCAGCTTCTATCTTCTTTTCTGAAAGGAAAAAGAAAGGAAACAACAACAAAAGCACAGTAAGATAAAACAGATTAAAAAAAATGTGGTGTGAAAGTGTGACTTAAAAACATGTTGAAAGAAGAAAGAAAAACTGAACAGAGTGGGAAAAGTTTTTCGAAAAGAAAACTTAATATCAAAGCAACGAATGGTAAGCTTCGTAAAAAAAAAAAATAGTATGTTTGTCATTTTTTTTCTCACACTAAAATGTTTCAATTTTTAAATCCAAAAGTATATATCTTGCTGGAGTTCTTTCAAGAACTGAAGACAATCATGATAATCTAAATTGGGGAAAGAAGAAAATCCAATTGAAAATAAGGTCAGGGTTTGCTTGAATCGTTCAGTTTTCTATAAAATATAATTTTCTGATGAAATCTAAAGAATTGCCTTTCAAAAATTATAAGAAACTATGTTACTGTTGGGTTCTATGATGGGTTTCAAAACTACATTTTAATGTATTTAATTAACTCTTTATGAGGCCATGGATAATATAATATCACAAATTAAGTAACTACTAAATGCCCAAGGTAATCACCTTTTAGGCATGTCATTACGTTCAAGATGATTGTTTTGAAAAACTTTCGAAAATAACTCTAATTTTTGAATATTTGTATAAAAATGATTGTAAAAACACATCTATGAAACCAAAAGTGGTAAGTGGTAAAAGATTCTAAAATTGAAAAAAACGATTTTTTTCCCGCTAAATTAGATATAAAGCAAAAATTTTCTAGTTTAGAGTTTTATAAAATAATTTACTTAAAACTTTGCAGATAGTTTCAGCAATAGATTATCAAGTTTATGTAGTAAAAAATAAGCTGTATTTCTATCGATTCTTTAAATATTGAGGTTCGACTGAACACATGAAATTATCATTTTTTTCGCATCATGAAACTCTAAAACTTTTATAAATATTTCTAAAAAAATAGATTACTTATTCTCTAGTTTAGGAACTGGAGAACATATTGAAAAGTTATTACACCAAATTTGAACAAAAAATATAAAATAGATTTTATTTTATGTGATTTTCGTAAGGAAATTTTATAAAAAAATTAGAATTTGAGAAAATGGCAGCTATAGAAGTAATATAGCATTAAATTTATGTAAAAGCAAATATAAAATCCACTCAACTTCTCAAAAAATACTTAAAAACAAAATTCTAAAATTTATATATATATATAAAACTTGTTCAAACATTAAGAATTTGAAATTTTAAAAAAAAATCATAATTTTGCAAAAAATCGACTTTTTAATGTAGTCACTTGCTTTAATAATTCTGATTTTAGCCCTTAAATGATCATTTAATGACTTCATAACTAAAGAGAATGTTAATGTATATTTTGACCACATAATGCGATTGTAGCAAACAAGCAATAAATTTCTGAAGTAATATTGTACTAACACCTAGAACTCAAAGCCGATTTGTCTAAGCGTTAGACAAATGCATTAATGAAAAAAGTCAGGATGATAAAATATATGATCAGATAACGTAGCTAAATACCTTTCTATATTAATTATTAATAATTGATGTTATCTAATGAATTTAATTCTCTTATTATCGTAATTTTATAAGTAACTTTTTTTAAATGGAGAAACTTTCCTTCTTCAAACTTACACCCTTATTTTACCTAATAAAAGAAAAATTATTTATATTTAAAATGTTATGAATTAGTAGATTGAACATAACTTGACCTATAAAATACTGATAAGTAAATAATAATATACGTTTTTGATTTTAATATGTACCGATAATTGTTATTACCTCAATACATTGATATAATCAATACAAATAATCATATGCTGATTATATGTTTTATTTAAACTAATTTGATACTTTAATCTATTAGAATTAATGAATTATAATTATAATTTTATCTAATAAATTGCTGTTAAAAATTAAAAAAAACCCGCCTACTCCAGCCTAGGCTTCGGAACCGGAGGATTCCAAGTTCGAAACCCACGATTCTACTAGCTCTTCTAACCTGAGTTTAAAATTATGAGGCATGTTCCAAAGTTGTTTCTCATGTTTCTAAAAAAATGAAAAATAAATATATAATACACTATTGTAAATTAAAAGTTCACATCTGTATAACAATATGCTGATATTTTTTTTTTCTAATGCATAAGAAAATATTTTATAAATGCTTAAATAACATTTTTATTAAAATTATATTTATAAATACTTAATTTAATTTTTTTTAGGAGCATTACTGCACAAATTTACTAAATATGTTAACATTCCAGCTTTATTTTTACAGGATGAATGCCTTTCACTTCTGTAGTTATTTCCATATATATATATCATAGTTCATTTTTTTTTTTGTGTTATCTGTAAAATCAATTTATTATTTTTCATTTTCTAACTCATCATCATCAGCTCACATCATATAAGACACAATAATTAGAATAATTTAAAGGCAAAATATCATTATATAATTTTTTTTGGTTCATTTTAAAGACAATGAAAAAAAACTCCACTGAAATACAATTTATTTCTTTATTGTTTTTTTAAAGTCCTTTTTAACATTTATCTAAAAAATAGCTTCTACTTTTATTTTTATCATATGTTTCGATATTTATTCAACAAAAATAAAACTTTTTTTAAATTAAATTTTGCTTCAAATATATATTAATTTCGGTGTTTCCAGTATAACTTGAATGCACTTTATTGAAATATATGCTTTAAATTAAATTGGGAATTAGCAAGTTAAAATTATGCTATATAATGTAAATATCTGAATTTGACATAATTATGAAAAACAAGTATCTTGGAAAGTACCCACTCTTTAACAACCTAATTAAATATCCGGGAATGTTACTAGAATTGCTAATTATTTTAAATTCAGTGTATAACTAAAATGTTTTTCCACTAAGTGCATAGTTCGTTTGAAAAGTAAATAATATTTTTCCACTCATACAATTTTCCAGTATTTCAATTTGAGATTCAGCGCTGAACCTCAGCATTTTCCCTTGAGCCGCCCAGTTGAAATATATGGCTGAGACATTTAAAGTATTTCAGGCCGGTTATGATAAAGAAATGGCTTAAAAGTTTGGGACAAGAAAGCGGAGGGTAAACTTAAGAGCATGCATTATTCATAAGATAGAAAGATAAAATGTTTCGTTTCTCGAATAGAAAGAGTGGTTTTATTTGGAAGAGGGATATATTTTTAAGAAAGTAAATGATATTGAATTTTTCGATCAGGTAACATATTTTATCAGAAAGGTCAGATTGCAGAAGATTTGGTGACATTTATAAAATCGAAATCACTTTGGTTTTAAATGTCAAATTTCACATTTATGGAATGGGTTTTAATTTTTCTTATATCAAGGAAAATTTAAAAGCAACTTTGATATTTTTTTTTAACTCAGATGCATCAGCAGTTACGAAAAGAGGTTTTTCCTAGGGAGATTCTTTTCTGGTATTACTTCATTGAATAAGAGAAAAGAAATTTGAACTACAAAGTTATATAATTTTTTTTAAAATTTTATTTTTTATTTATCTAAACATCCTGCTTTTTTCAGTTATGTTATCAGAAACCCAGAGATATCCAATGTTAAAAGATTTTTCTGATTAAATGTGAAAAATAATCAAATCTAGTTTATAGAAAATGTGCAGCTAAATTGTTTGAAAGAAGTTTCAATTATTCAATTCAATTGAAATGGAATATTTGAAACTTTCATACTCAAATATACTTAAATATTTATATTTTTGCTT
This sequence comes from Argiope bruennichi, assembly GCF_947563725.1. NCBI lineage: Eukaryota > Metazoa > Arthropoda > Arachnida > Araneae > Araneidae > Argiope > Argiope bruennichi. Next base: position 75,081,066 of record NC_079154.1, on the reverse strand, counting down.
CATTTTTTGCTACTTATTACGATATTTCTGCTATTTTTACTATGTATCTGAAAACTCTGCTAAGAACATTAATCTGTCAGCACAGTTATTATCGAGTTTTCACAGTACATTTAGGATTTTCTGACCTTTAATGTTGTGTTGCTGTTTATTGTATGTATTTATTGCTTGAAAAAAATCCCTTATTTGTTCATATTAAGTCTAGACATCTGATATGCTTATAATAATCTTACTGTATCATAAGATTTACCTTCTTTTTTTGCCGAAGACAAAGATATTTGCTGGTAAGAAATTCACGGCATGCTTTTCTAATGTTAGCGTAACCAAGGTTTCTTTTCATGTTGTATTGATAATGTTATGTATCTTTTTATTTGAATTAAGAATGTCCATATTGCAATAAGCACAGGCTGTACCATAAGTTAGTTCAACATTTAGTGTTGTACAATATATAGTATCCATTATTATGGTTATTGCTAAAACCAATATGAATTTAGAAAAAAGGGGGCACTGGAGATAGCCTTGATTTTTCGTTTACTCATATATATCTACTGTTATGGAAAATTCCGTTAAAATTGATGGGTCTGTTGTAGTGGGTGCATGGTGACACAATTAATAGGTCTCAGTAACAAATAACGACATTTATTAAGACGAAGGCACGAATGCACACCAAACAACAAGATGGCCAAACACAGCCGAGACGTGCACAAGCAATAAGCAGCAGCATTTCCTAGCAAGCAGAAAAACGCAAGCAGCACAAAAATGATAAGCAGCTCGAATTGAAAATGATAAGCTAACTTAAGCTGAACTCAAATGACTGCCTACAGATCGGTCTTAAAGCCTTTTATAGTTTTCGAGACACAGCAGAGAAGGCTCTCGAAAGATCACCTTAAATCGCGGATTCTAAAATCTTCCATTCTCTCGGCAAAGTCAAAAAGTTCTCTCCAAGTCGCCAAATGGTAGCCTCTGTCCGGGATCATTGATTCGGCATCCGTACAACAACTAATAGAACTATTTTTCAAACTTTTCCTTGAGATCTTGAAAACATCTACAAAGGGAATCGATATTACAAATTCGGAACAATATTAATCATGTTATGTCCCTGCAATTTTCTAATATGCATTATATTTTCTTAACAGTTCTGGGAACTAATGGATTAATATCTAAATAAGCTTTCGTTTAATTGTTGACACTTACTCGCATGTGTATTATCGATATTCTTTTTTTTTAATATTTATAAAACTGTATATCGCTTTACTTCCATTAGTAGAGTAAATTTCATACTAACCTTTAATATAGCTACGTGTGTTAGAATATATCAACTATTGGTCAATATCTTCAAACATAAATAGGATTTGACTTTTATAAAACTGTCATCAGCAGTATTTTATTGAATAAAACAGTGGAGAAAAATCTAATAACATTAGATTTGTATTACTAACAATAGGATAGGCTTGCAATAATCAATTTCTGTCTGTCGAAAGTATCAACAGAGTCTATATTTACCGTCAAAATAAATATGAGACAGTGTATCACTAAGTGCAATTTTCTGATTTAAAAAATCACAAATTATTCCATGAAGGTTTTTTTTCTTGTTACGAAATTAGTGTAGATCGTCCTAGATTTGAAAAACAATGAAGATTTAGCATATTGAAATTTAAAAGAAATGAAGATGATTAAAAATATGCTAGCATATATAAGGAAATTTATTGCTGAATTTCCACTTGTCATCCACAATTTCCATAATATTTATTTAAATGTTCTTTTATTTTTTAAAAAAAAATTAAAACTCTTGTAGAGGATGAAATTTTTAGGATATTCAAGAAAGATATATTAATATATTAATTAATGATCCATCTTTATGAAAATTAAAATCTTGTTAATATTATATTCTGAGTCATGGTTGATTATTTTTAAATATTTTAAAATATATTTCATTTAGCTATATGAATGACGGAATTGCCTCCTTTTTATGAAATTTTAATTACAATTTAAGAATTGTTTTTACTTTATAAACATATTTCAAAATTCAAACATATTTAAGAAGCAATTAAAAAAAATATTAACATTAAGATCGTAACTTTTGATTGACTTTAGTTTGACTTTTAAATGAAAAAAAATTACTATTAGAAGTTATAAACACAGTGCAAAGCAAGTTACATTTCTGTCCGAGTTTACATTTTCAATAATCACCCAACAAATCCATTGTACATTTGATAACAGAGAGGAAGAGTCCTGACAATGAGAGATGGAATTCATTAGTTCGGTCACAATAAAGCTAAATGGACATGGGATGCAATATAACAATAGATGTTGTGATAAGCTACTTTCAAGCTCTTTGTTATTTGATCATTAATTCGTTTTGACCATTTATAATTAGTACTGAAATGAAATGCTAGCTGTGGATGACATGAAATTCAAGAGCCTGCTCTCTCGTAGAACCTTTCTTTATCGAATTCAAAAGGATTGAGTACGTACTTAATTAATGAATTTTATCAGTTTTGAATTTTACAGATTTAACTAATAGATTAGGAACTCTATATTATATAATATGTAATGGGACAAAATATTCCGAAAGAATTACATCTCCTTATCAATTTTATATCCAATTTGAAACTAGGTTCTTAAAATTGAGTTTATTAATAAAAGGTTTACTTTAGCTTTAATGTATGACATTATGACCATCTATCCAAACAACTAATTTAACTACTTCTGTAAAGTTTCTATATTTTGGATACTCGTGTTTCTAGAAACATCACAAATATGTGAAAATGAGGATGAAAAGACTCATTGCCTTCCTTTTTTAATAATGTTTTAAGAAAGAATGCTACATAAATGTCTAATTTGAAGGCCCCCTCCCCCCTATACAAATGGTAAACACATCAAAGACACTATTCTTGGGGGGAGGGGAGTGTAGATTCCAGAAGACTGTTTATAAATTAATGATTTTTTTTATACATTTTACTAACACATATACTAGCTTGCTTATGAAAGCACTAAATTATTTTAAAGTAAATCAAATTAAAGACATTTTAGAAAGATTTTTTTAATTTTTTTTCAACTTAATATTGTATTTGTTTCAAATTTTACTTAATCATCTGTTTTTTCATTGTTAATGTTTATGAATGCATTTAAATAAAGTTGGATTATATTTTGCAACTATATGAAAAAAATTAATTAACTGGAAATATTATAAAACAAACATAATCATTTTTATTAAAATTTATGTAATTTTCTAAACCGAAATATACTTTCAGTTTTATTAATAATGTACAAATCTAAAATAGGGATGGAAATTTATTTTAATATGTAAAGAAATTCCTTGTGAAAAATTACAGACATTAACTCAAAAATGATGTATAGAATGTTTGAACATTTGTAAAATCCTACATATTGAGAACGTCATTTAAAACATTCTTACTTCTGGGCCAATTAATCATTCATTTTTTATTCCATGTATTATAAAATTTCAAAATTTTACGGCTATTTTAATTATTATTATTAGCTAAATTACTCATCATTGTCTGGGATTAAATTATTATATCTTTTATTATTAAAAACGATCTTGATAAAAAAAGAATAAAAAAAACTTCATTAAATCTTTATTTACGCTTTTGTATTTATAAGCAAAATGTTAACTATTTTTTGCCTGTAAAAAAAAAAGAATACATTTTATTTTGACATTTGATTGAATTTCAATATGACAGTAAACGAAAGTTTTTAAATAACTTATTTTCAATGCAAATGCTTATTTTTTTATAAACTATTATATACTCAATATCTTTCTTTCGGCTACAATTTTATTTTTATAAAAAATAAATTATAGAGTTATTTTCAAACTAATAAAAAAATCTTGCCAAATGTATTTTTTAAAATAAATCAATTATCTAAAACTGCATGTAGTGTACCTTAAAGTATTACAAATTAAATAGGAATTTAATACATAATATTTTACCTTGTAAAATATTATGTATAAAATACATACATTTAAGAAATTTCCCAATGTCTAATTTCGAATAATTTTCAAATAATTATTTAATCAAATTTTGCATCCTGAAAGTTTCGCTGTAATGTATCACTTTTCTTAAATACTGTATCACTTTCTGCTCTGTTATTTAAAAGATGTGGAACATACCAATATATAGTCATAAATATATCATTATTACGGAAATTATCCAATAATTCCATTGTCGGTTGCGAGGTAAATATTCCAATAGTCTCAATGAAATTTAATAATGCTTCATTCTACATGAAGACAAAAATACATATTACTAAAACACAAATGGAGTGTACAAAAGATGGAGTAAACAACAACACACAAACAGTAGATCACTTTTAAACAATCGCAAAAGCACATAACTCCCAGAAGGAGCTCAACTAATCTTCCTTGAAATGACACCGCACTTGAAATTCTATTCACTCACTAGTGACTGACTCAACATTGTCTCTCAGATTTTCTTATAATTCCTGTGTTAGGGTAAAGAGACAATTCTACAACAATCGCCAAGATTAATGAATATATTGGGTTCTTTAATTTTGTCATCAAAGTTGTTAAATGATCACCAATTTGCATCCAATTCCGGGAAATATTGACTCGGCACCATTTCAACGTTCATTAAAACTCACTGTAAAACTCGCTACTTCACCTGAAAACTGATTGTCCAGTGAAGCAACATTACAAATTGATAACAATATATATCAACAATCGTTTTTACTTATATGAAGATAAACAAATTTCGTTTATTATTATTATTTATTGAATATTTTAATGAATTGAGTATTGGTAAATTTGGAGAAAGGAAGTGTCATAGTGGAAAAATCAGTTAAGATATTTCGACATTTCTGTATCTATTGATTATTCATTTCTCTCCCCACCCCCACCCCACCCCCAAACAAAAAAAACATTCAAGTTTTATTTCCATATAATAATATATTCTGATGAAAAAAAATATCGAAATTCGAATTGCATTTCAGTGAACACTTTTTTTTAATAATTTTCTCACAATTGTAGCATGAGTTGCGTCAAATAAATTCATCATTTTTAAGTTGCGAAAACCACAGATACGTAAAAAAAGCGATTATATATCACAACCAAATATTCTTTTCTGTGTTTATAAAAGAATTCTTTGCAATTTTAAATCCCTAAAATCGATCAGAAAGATAAACGAAAAAGACCTTCAGGCGAAGGATTCTTTTGTGGCAGGTGTCACAAACTAGTTACCACATAGAGGGAAAAAATTGGAAAAATGTCACATTTTTTGAATTTATATAAACCAAATACAATACCGACAATTTCGCCTTGTGTATCAAAAAGTTTTAAATTTTAACTTTAAACGTTTGCTAAGCATGATGCATCCCTCGGGTATTCATAATTAAAAGAGATCAAGGGTATTAACAATTAAATATTCACAATTAATTAGTTATCTGATATATAGGTAGTCCATTCAGTAGTTGGCCTTGTAACTAATTTCTAAATTTTTAGAGATAGGCATCAACTTTTACCAGGCAAAATAGTTTCAAATTTAGAAAAGTTTATTTTATCCTTCTTGAGACAATAGGCCACTGCTAAAAAAAATTGTAAATTTAAATTTTTGGAACGCACACAGTCACAGGAAAGTCTTGAACAGACACAGCTCTTTTAATGGCGGATTATCTGAAAGTCGATTATCTGCGTCGTATTCGCAGTTTCATAACTTTTGCCAGCTTTAGTTGTAGAAAAGGAAAACAATTTTTCATTAAAAATTGGCTCATTTAAGACTATTTTCTTTTCTAAAGATAACTAGTAGGACAAGAAGATTTTAGATAATAGAATAATACATTTATTGCTAAAACACCAGAAAATGTGATATTTCAAGTTACTTAGAGTTATTTCTCCAGGCAATTAAATGCGCCTTTCTCTGTGGTATAAAATTTGGTATTGGGCTACAATGAAATTGAATATTTTCCTTATTCCATTTAAAGCGTAATGACAGTTGAGCAAATAAAATATATATGGTTTTGAATTTGCAATATTATAAATTATTATCTTATATTTATTAGAAATTCAATGGAAATCATGTGTATGCGATTGCTGAAAAATGTTTTCCTTCTTGCACTACTGTAATTTTTACCCTTAAGAATTTCAGAATATGAAATAATTAAACGAAAATATGAAGAAGCAAATGTATCAGCATAGTAAAGAAATAAAAAAATTATGCTATTCCTTGCCTTTGTTCATATTGAAAGAATATGATCAATTGTATGCTGATTCACAAATCGGACTCATTTGAAATTTTAATAATTAATTTAATCTGTAATTTAAATAATCTCTAACTAAGGTAATAATATTCTCCTTCCTCAGAATAGCAAAAGCAAAACACGAAATTTTCATCGACGTAACTGTTACGAAACTGGTAGATTGTGATCCTGACTGAGAACTGCTAATAATGTAAAATGTCCCTGCCAATAGTGTAGAAGTTATGGGAAATTATGGGATTGTTCTCTTTCCTCAGTACAGAAAAAGCAAAAACGAAACTTTTTATCGACTTACACGTTTCAAAACTGATGGAATGTAATCCTGACTGAGACCTGCTAATACTGATTAAAGTGTTCCTGCCAATAGTATAGACATTCTTTTCATATACACATCCATGAATTTGCTCCAGGAGAAGGGAATCACTTAGATTGAAATACGGTGTAGTAAACAATCAACCCTTAGTTGGTGTCGTAAAGACAATGAATCCAATTTCGTCGTAGAGACGCTTTCCCAGTAAGAAATCAAACCAACGTGAGTAGTCTCCCTTAAACTTTCTAGTATACCCTCTTAAAAGGCAGCTGTATTATTAATGGCACGATATTAGAGAACAATAATTGCAAAAGAGCTATTTGTATGCTGTGTTTGGTAAGTTCTTTTAGGCGATTAATCAATGGAATGCGATTAAAATGCGCGTACCAGAAAATCGAATGTGTAGTTTGGATGCATTTTTGAGAACAATTAAAACCAAAATTTAGTACAGAATTAGAACCGCAGTCGCATCCCATGCCACATTTCATATATTTAAATCATTGCATTTTTGAGACATCTTGTGTACAGGCTTGTGAAAATGCCGTGATTGACAGTCGATCCCCGTCACAAATTGGGTTCCAAATTTATACATATCTACACTTTAGATGATAAATCTGCTTAATAAATTTCTTTTATCTAGATCTTTTTGTATTGTAGTTATCTTGCTAACGTATATATGTTAGGTGTGTGGATAGGCTTGTTCTAAATAGATGTAGATCAAAAGTTGTTAGAAATATTAGGATTTGGAGAGAAGACCATGTTCCAAATTTCATTTGACTAAGTCAACGTGCTTCCACACGGGCAGATATAATTCCAAAAATGCGTTTTCACTTTGCAAAAAGGTCTAAAATATCGAGATTCGTCAAAACTTCGAGTCCAAACTTTCTTGGTAAAATATTAGCAAATTATTAGCCTCACGTCGTCTTGCAAATCATAAATTATTCCAGAAAAATAGTAAAAAAATATGAAATGGACAATTTATAATTTTAATTTTCAGTGTTATTTTTTCATTATCTCTCAAACTTTTTAATTTTCAATACTATTTTATGTTTTCTTATCATCTACTGGATTTCATTTAACAATAGCAAACTTTCTCCGCCATTATGATTAAATCGTTTGAAGAACTTTAAGACAAATTTATTGGTTTGCGTGTTTACCTTAATTTATAGTACAGAAGTACAGTGCAGGAATCATAAATATTTTTATAAAATCTTCAATATGACAAATTGTACAATTGTAAAGATGCACATTTTGTGTCTTCGATATGTAATATATGTACTTATGTAATATATGTTTTCTAAAACCTTTTGGGAACATATTAATCAAAATATACTAGTCGGTTAAAATGTAAATTTACAGACTCTAATATAGTCTTATTGTTCTTGATCCAGAATTATTTTTTTATGATATATTGATTCGTTTTATCTCTTTTCATGTAAATTATTGCAGAACTGTTTAACAAATAGACATTCTGATTTTGGCTATTTTTAAAATTTTCTAAATGGTAGAGCTAGGAGTATGTGTAATTTTCTAATAAATAAAGAGCGATTTATTTTAATTTTTTAATAAATTCTCAAAAAGAGTATTGTTTTACGTGATCTCAATGCTAATGAAATCTATATTACTGGTTAAAACCTTCTAGAACAGAGATGTCGAACCTTTATAGATCAAGGTGCTTTTTTTCTAAAGAAATGTTTAATGAGGTATAGACGTGCGGTGAAATAATTTTTGGGACTATTGAGAAAATAATAAAACTAAGTACTAACAACTCAAAACACATTTTGCACTGTATAGTATTAAGAGTTTTAGTTATACATGTAATTCAAATTAAAGTAACTTTAGTGTGACTTCTGTTGTTGTAGATTAGATGACAAATATCTTATATTAGGATTGTAAAGTGTTACCGAATTGGGATTCATCTGCCAAACGGTTTCTAAGCGAGTCTTTAATGTTATTCATCTCTGTAATAATGACTCGCACACAAGTAGATGAAAATATGACTAAAGTAGCATGAACCAGCTTCTTCAAACAGTTAAATGTTTCTGGAATGGAATTCCATGTTCCCAAAATTTCGTTACTGTCATTTTTACTTATAGTACTTGCTAATTCTTTCTGTTTCAATCTACTCCAACTTTTTTCCTCTTTCAATAAAGTTTTAAATCCATATTGAACTAGATAGGAAATCAATAAGCTGCATTTCAAATTTTTCAATTTTCAACCAATCGAATTGGGAAAAATTCAGTTTATCAAATGAAATCACATCGGGGTACAAAATAAACTTCCAATTATTCTTTGAACTGAGAAAATCTCGCTGAAAATTCCTTGATTGAAGAATCAATTAACGGAAATAAATTCTTCAATAACTTTTTTTTTCTCATAAACATCTAAATTTGATATATAAAATTGATATTTTTTTCAAGTTTGGGAAGTGATATTTTTGATATTTTTTTTTCAAGTTTGTATTTTCTTGTAATATCGTTTTTGAAAACTCGCAGTTTAGCGACAAAAGTGCGAATGAGATCCATCATGGTGACATTTTTTTTTATTTGTGCCTTGATGTTTTATGTTCAATTGATTGAAATGTAAAAAAAAAAAAAAAAAAAAAAAAAAAAAAAAAAAAAAAAACATCAATTTTGATAGCCACATAATATCCAACAACTGTAGGTATTGTTCAATTTCCCCCCCCCCTCATTTTGCAGAAACAGTCTGATTTCTTTCAAGAGTCAACAAACATTTGAATTACGTTCCCGCTGCTCAAACAGCGAACATTATTATACATTAGTAAGCCATTATACACCGAGTTGATTTCATCCAACAAAGCATCAAACTTTCATTTATTTAAAGTCTGTGATGATATGAGGTTGACTATTTTTGTGATTAACGCCATTGTATTATTAAAAGATATTAAATCACTCTTAGCACACAAGGCTAAGTGTTGTTAGTGTTAAGGCTTGTTAGTGAATCATGCAGTGAAATTCCAAAATTGAATGTCCTCCGTTGGTTTGAAATAAACTAATGAAAGCTTTTTTTTCCCCTACCATATTTGGAGCACCATAGGCTGTTACTGAAACAATTCTTTTCAAATCAATTTCTTTCTTAACACGTAATTTTTTAACGTCATTATAAATATCTACGCCCTTTGTAGTTGTTAGCAATGATTTGTATTGCAATTAATTCTTCCCTAATGGCGTTTACTACAAAATATCGAGCAAAAGTAGCTAAACGTGCAGATTTAGTGACATCAATACTTTCGTCAAGTCATAGCGATATAAAAGGATCGGAGTTAATGTCATCTGTTACACTTCCAGCCAGTTTTAAGATTCTGTCTTTTATTTTGTTTCTTGATAGTGGAATATCTTTTATGCGTTGAATTATCTTACCTTTATTATCAAAATCCTCAAAAAGTGAGGACGCGCATGCTAACCAGGCTTTCTTCAAAAACTCGACCTCTTGAAAAGGCTTACTATGCCGATCAATGACATTTTCAGCCAAGTAACTTGCCGCACTCATATAACAATTTTTGCTAACATATTTAATCATAGGCGTGGATTGTTTATTTCTGCCTTTTATTGCACTAGCAGGGAATGGGAATATGCACCCCGCGCACCTCGACCGATCACTCGCGTTTGTTCGAATTACTACATAGTGAACTTTGTTATTTTGAACTAAAAGGCAAACCGCTTTGATCGGTGACATGCCAAAAATATTGTGTAACGTGCGATTGGTTCGCCATCCCTGTTATAGAACATTCACTGAATTAGATTCAAAATATGAGCATCTTTACATGGCAAAGATGGTATTTTCAACATCAAAAAGGATACTTTGATTTATAATAGTTATTTTTTTTATATATTTTTATTTGAGCAATTAACGATACTAAACCTTAACATTTCTTACATATTTCAAATTACATAATATCGACGAAAGCAAATTAACTATTAATGGTACAATCTTTTTGTAAGAAAACATTAAAAATATTTTTCTGAGGATTTCCGGATGATAAAAATGTCTCTATTTTCTGTAAGAATCACAATATTAAAAAAAATAAAGTAAAATTATAATGAACATATTAAATATAAAAAAAATTAAGAAGTAAAAGGAAAGCGATATTAAATAAAAATTTTCTTTGTAGGTTTCAGCATTTTCACCAAAATATAAAAGAGGTGATTTAGATTTTCAACCAAGCTACTTTCAAAGTTTAGATTTTCTGGAATTAAAATCTCGACTTCACTAATGTTTAATTTTTTTTTTGAGCTCAAGGATCGAACGTATGAATTTATAAAACTAAATTAACTCACCCACTATGAGAGAAATTAATACGACAAATATTAATTAAAATAATAAACATGGAATCTGTCAATCTATCCGTTACTAATTTCTTTAAAAGATGGATCAAACCTAGTGAAGTAATTGTAACTCATAATGAAGTGATTATAACCCATAGAGAGGGTTACAATTATTTCAATATATGCTTTTATTATATGAAATCACCATTGAGCCAAAGCATAATTCAAAAGTGAAAAATAAAAATATAAAAAATGATAAATGATGCCATTCTATCCACTGACCGTTTCCTGTTTCTTTATCATACATTTAAAGTAATATCTGATGCCATTTAAATTTTGTTTGACACGCAATTTGGGTAATTAAGCTTTTCAGAAAAAGTAAGCTATAAGGAATAAATGAAACAAACTCAACTAATATCATCTTTCTTCCTGATTCCAGTGAAGGAAGTTCCCATAAGATTCTCCAAGCTATTTTTCATAGCTCCTTATTAAAGATTCAAGGATGTACAATTAGAGACTCTGTTAGGAGATAAAGATCTATAATTCATTCTAGGAGATCTACGAAGGATTCCTATTATCAAACAGTTATTAGAGAAATTCCCTATATGATTACTCAAAGAGACAGAAACATATCATATATTATATCATATTTAAATAAGAAATGCTCCTTATATTCCTAAATATATTGCATGGATTCGTTTGTTTTCTCTTTAAGCTAAGCATAGGAAATGGAAAGAAGAAAGAGCAAGATTTGCGCCATGCTTGTCAGAAGCTATCCAAACTCGTGTTGCTCACAGTTTAAAATCCTATTTCATTTACATTCAGCTATTTGAGAGAAGAGGAAAAGAGTGGGAATTCAATGTGAGCTAATCAAAATTCCACTTTGGAGAAAAGTGGGTGGGAGAATAGATGGAAGGATAAAAGAAGGTGCAAAATATTTTTCTGAGACTGGTATCTCCTTCTAGGATGAGTGATAAACTTAATTTATACTTAACCTATAAAAATATAATGTGCAACTCAAGATTCTAAAGAAAATGATAAATTTAAAATAAGAAGGCTGAAATTATGCCTTAATGCTTTATTATTATTATTATTACTATATTTGCAAATTGCACAAAATATGCATTAGCCTTTTACAAAGACTTTTAGGATACCAATATAAAGTAATCAATAACAGTCATTATTGATTAATTATAAGCTATTATTGAGGCGAAAAGTTGTATCCTAAGTACAGGTAATCTTATAATAAGGAGCATTCACTCCCATTGGTTTGTTTCCTCTCCTTTCCACTTCGACTTTCCAGATCCATCTTTGAGTCTTAGGAATTCCTAGTCTAATCTTAGGAAGAGGAAATGGGGTAATAGTAATATTATAGACTCACTTTCAGCTAATATACTTTCATTGATTTGGATCCCAAGAATCCAACCCTTCCCCCTTTCTCTTGGAAAGTTCAAACCTTTTCCATATCTAAATATCGGGAGGAAAATGGAAATAGTGAAGATTAGGTAAGATACAGAAAGAGTTGTACAAAGCTATAGGCCACCCGAGAAAAATGCTGTCTCATAGATCTAGTTCATGGTGCTCTTTCTGGGATTAGAAACATCATGTCCCTTATGGAGTGCTAATATGTGGTTCGAGGAAAGAGAAAATAAGTAACAGATGTAGAGAGTCGTTCTACTGAAGCATGTACTTTTTAAGAGGAATTCGCCCTCAGTTCTATTGAAACGGTTCCTATTGCTCTTGTCCAGGATTCCAGCCGAGCTCAACACTATTATTTTTGGAATAGTAAAAGTAATTTAATGAATGCATTTTTGGATTTTGATAATAGTTTTCTGTACAGTTTTTACAAAAAGGATAAAATAAAGTGCATTTTGTTTTCAATATTAATTTACATAATTATCAGAAATCAGTGTATTATACCATGTTTAATATGTTCAAAATTCAAAAAAATTCTAAGAGAAGAATAAAGTATTGATAAATCTTAATATTTTTTTGTCTTGATCGAAATACGGTATTTTTTTTTTTAATTTAAAGAAATCTCGTTAGAAATACATATCGTTAAAAATAAAGGATAAAAATAAATGTGATTTTTAACTAAAATCGAAAAAAAAAAAATCATGAAAACTTTAAACGCCAATCTATATGCAAAGTTGAAAGTTCGCAAATCCTAAGGATGGTAATTCATCCCAAATTTTAAAATTTTCTTAAAATTCACTGCCAATCATTTCTCAGACTCCTTTAGTTAAATAAGTAAAAACACTAACTTTGTAAACAATTACTTGATAATTAATTCGTTAAAGACTTTGTGAGGAAGACAAACTTTAGAATAAATTGGGTAAATGCTTCGACACTAATCACTTCGTGTTATACGGAAAATAAACTAATTAGAGACAATTCACCATATCCTTTCAATTTCATTTCTAGGTTGATTGTTCCAATTTCAAAGACACGGGATTTAAGAATGGATGAATAAACACTACTCAATTCAATTCAAAATATATCTAAAAATTCCTGTCATCATACCACATTTCTAGAATTTTTCATCGCGCGAATTTGAATGGGGCACCTTTTATGGATCCTTTCTCGTCATTTTTTAAAATTCCAATCTATTTAAAAGAAAAACTCATTTATTTTATATTCCTATATTACTCTAGGGGATATTCGTTTGTTTCCCTTTTATACCCAGCAAAGAAAATGCAATGGAAAGAAAAAGAAAAGATTGTGAAATTCCCAAATATCCCATTCTAAGTAGTACCGCTCGCAATTTAAAATGTGATTTCATTTACATTCATTTATTGGTTTGAAGGAAAGATGGCCAGAAATGCATGCGAACTAATCAAAATTTTCATCTGAGTGGAAGATGGAATGTGTGCTTTTAGAAAAAAAGTGCCTCCTCTAGCTTTTTCATCTGATATGGAGGCCAGAGATGTAAATATATGCCTGTCATTTTCGACTTCTATTGAGTTGTTTCGTTGTTTATTCTGCAGGATTTTGATTTGCAGCCATCGCTTTGAAATATATTGCGTTACATTTATGGGTCTTTCCAATTCTGGTGATGAAAAATTCGAATAAGTAAGAAATAAAGTTGCAAAAAGGTAGTATATATCAGTTAAATAATTGTTCACTATTTGTAGGGGTGTTTTTTTTTTTTCTCAGAAGAGCTAGCTTTAAAATTTTAGAAATGTAAAATCAAAGTAAAGCCTAACAATGCATTAAAATTTTGTATGTGAAACGGGTAATAATTTTAAAAAAATATGATAAAAATTATAGAAAAATCTTTGTTAAAGGAAAAAAACACATTAATTTGATTTATTTTTGATGAAATTTTCATTTTGTAATATATTTTCGAACACCTGTTTTATTACATACTAGCCGCCTTTGGCGACCAGCCGGTTCGCCAATCTTAATGTTCGTTAAAATTTTAATAATTAAATATTTTATGCAATTCCTACTTTAATAGCTTCTTCATCAAAATTTTTTAAAACTTCAAATTTTGATTGTCATATAATTCATTCATAATATTATAAAGGCCTTCAGTTATAACGTAATATGTATCTCTCTAATTCTCTGTTAGCACCCGTAGAATTTATGCTTTATATTAAAGTGGAAAGAATTAATCTTCAATTAATATAATAATTTTTTTTTTTTACTGAAACAAAGCATTTTTTTTATAATCTGATTACTGAAAATAGAGTCACTCAGAGTTTAAACTTGATGGGCACTAAAGAATATCTTTTTTAATTTATGTAATATCTCAAGAATTTGTCAACAAAATTTTCTTAGATTCATCATGAACAGATCGATTAATTTACAATGTTCAATTTTAAATGCATCAAACACTAAGAAAATAAAACGAATCGTTTAAAATAAACGGTTGAAAACAGGTTTTAAAAAAACTACTTAAAAAACGATGTACTTAAAACTATAAGCATATACAAAAAATATATAACTAACATAAATACATTTTAATTACAAAAGCATACGACGAACCTAAAAATAATTTAAATCCAGTCCGCATCTGTTGATAATAATTGTCAACACAATGCGGAATTCAGAATACAATGCGCATGCGTAAATCTTCAACGCCAGTTACGTAACGCAAATACGTGATTTTTTCTACTCCAGTTGTTGTAACGCAAATACGTGATTTTTTCTACTCCAGTTGGGGTAACGCTATACGGATTAGAAATTTTTAATTTCCTTTATTCTGTTTTATTTTAATTCAAAAGTACTTCAGAATGAATCTGAAAGATCGATTCATTAACAATGTTTAATTTTAAATGCATCAAACATTAAGAAAATAAACAGAATCGTTTGAAATAATCCGCCGAAAAATATTAACCCTAGCCTCATTACTGTTGGGAGAAAAAAAACTGAAGCCTTACTCATTTGGCGGTGGGGAAAATGGAAGATTTTTTTGGCGAAAAAGTTGGCGCCGGGGAAAATGGAGGATTTTTTTGGCGGGAAAGTTAGTTTTTAATTAATAATTAAAATTCTAATTAAAAATTCGAAAAAAGGAACCCCAGGTACATATTTCCAACCTCCAAGGTATACATGTACCAAATTTGGTAGCTGTAGGTCAAACTATATGGCCTGTAGAGCGCCAACACACACACACACACATTGAGCTTTATTATAAGTATAGATTTTAATTCAAATTGCATTTTCCGTATTTCAACAGTTCATTACATTTACCGTAACATATTGTGTGTGTGTGTGTGTGTGTGTGTGTGTTATGGTAAAAGTAATAAACACCGGTGAAAATATAATATAATATAATATATAGTTAGTAATTATCATATTATATTTTCGTTATCATATATTATATATGTATATATTATTATATTTCTAATATATAGTTATTAATAATCACTGATAACCGGTAAAATCGGTGATTATGCATAATTACCACTAAACTTGACAAATGTGATAAATTATTGAATATTTAACAAATTACCACTTATTTTATAAAATGCACAACTCATAATGGAGAATGCAATAAATATCCATAATTTTATCAAAATTATTCAGTTTACATAGCTGCATGACTTGTGTCATGACGGTATATATCATAAAACTTACACTATTTTCTGATATATCTGCTCTAAAATATCTGATAAAAAAAAAGCACAAAAGTGCCTCTTTTACTTAATTTTTAAAACTGAATTATTATTGTTTTAATATCCTTCATGACGTTCTTCTATTTCTTAGCAGTGTTGTTTAAAAATATTCATTTTTTAAAATTAAGACACCGTTACCGTTAAAAAAAAATCGAATTAATTACATTACCCATTACGAACCGGAAATTTTACATGCAACTAGTAAACTAGGATAAATATTCAATATTCCAACACAATTAACAATTTTAGTGGTGGTATGAATAATCACCGGTAATTATACATAATTACCGGCTTTTACAATCACATTTACAGTAACATATACTATATAATATGCCTTATTTCATTATATCAACTGTTTTGGAAGTTATAATGAATTATCTTTCGAGAATGGAATATGCAAATAAGTAAATGCTTTTAAATGTATCCTAATGATCTATGAAATTCGTATATTATCTCTACATATTTTTATATAATTTTAACCTTATTAATTATGAAACCATTTATGGCCCATTGGTATTAAAATGAAAATCAATACTTCCCAAGAAAATAGAGCGTAGCATTTAAGCATAAAGCATTACAATATTTATTTTTAATATTTGAAATGAAATATAAAATGAAATAAATAGCAAGAAAAATTGGAAAAAAAAACTAAAAAATTATATTTAATATTTTGATTTTTAAGTACCACTTCATGTTAAATAATCGTTTAAATAATTTAATAAATCAAAATCAAGATGAGGAATTGTAAAATCAAATCATGCATTTTTTAATAATTAATCATGCATAATCTAATAAATAATTATTTAAAGTTATTGAAGCAAACAATCAATCTCTGAATAAATTCGACTTATATAAATTTAGCTTTATGCAGCAAAGAAATGAATCAGACATTTTTCTAAATTATTTTTATTTCCTAATTACTCGAAATTTGAAGATTTGTATAATTTATGTGAAATCAAATATGTACGATAATGTAATGCAGTACTTTACGTATTTGAAGTTTATTATTCTGAGCTCATTATTTAAAATGATTCTTTTTTGCATTGTTTTCGAATAATTTGCCTGTTTTACTGTACATATTTTAAGATTTAAAATTCTTGATGTATTATCCTCAGTATTTACAATGATATCACAACTATGTTCAAATATCATTTCTCAAAAGATAAATGAAAGAAAACATCAAAAATATTATTTGTGATCAACCACAAATTATTGTGGAATTATGTTATAAATATATATGCATTATCCTCTCGGCTTTTCACGTCTTTAAATAATACAATAGATATTCTAACCAACCATTTTTAAGTTATTTATAAGACATAGCAATGTCGATGATGGTTAAATTCCTCTCAGTATTTCTGCAGTTTTATTGTCATTGTACCTTGAGATCCACTAAGGCATTTAGAAGATGAAAATGTTTAGATTTTAACAAAAGAACATCAAACCATTTACAATGAGTAAAAGAACTCATGGATGACTGCAGACTAATAGAACCAATATGAACATACAAAGAGGTTTGGCGATTGCGACTATCACTGACTGGTGAGTATATTTTCATGAAGTAAAGATGTCACAGCCTTACAACTTCCACTCTGAAGTCTCAACCCACCAACTTCCATTCTAAAGTCTCAACCCACCAACTTCCATTCTGAAGTCTCAACCCACCAACTTCCATTCTGAAGTCTCAACCCGCCAACTTCCATTCTGAAGTCTCAACCCGCCAACTTCCATTCTGAAGTCTCAACCCGCCAACTTCCATTCTGAAGTCTCAACCCGCCAACTTCCATTCTGAAGTCTCAACCCGCCAACTTCCATTCTGAAGTCTCAACCCGCCAACTTCCATTCTGAAGTCTCAACCCGCCAACTTCCATTCTGAAGTCTCAACCCGCCAACTTCCATTCTGAAGTCTCAACCCGCCAACTTCCATTCTGAAGTCTCAACCCGCCAACTTCCATTCTGAAGTCTCAACCCGCCAACTTCCATTCTGAAGTCTCAACCCGCCAACTTCCATTCTGAAGTCTCAACCCGCCAACTTCCATTCTGAAGTCTCAACCCGCCAACTTCCATTCTGAAGTCTCAACCCGCCAACTTCCATTCTGAAGTCTCAACCCGCCAACTTCCATATCTGTAATTTCCTTAATAATTCAGTGGCAAAAAGCTGTGCATCCTTCTTGGTCACATTGATGACTGGAACCAAATAACCAAATTTGACTACTTGTTTTTTTTTTAAATCGGTTATATATAGTTGTCTTTCTAATTACATCAGAAAGGTAGGAAGGTACGTGCATTCATCAAGCACCATTCACTTTATAGTTGCTCACAGATTTCTAATAACCATAATGTGTATGTTATTACAAATTGCAATGTGTCCAGTCAGCATGTCACGCCCAGTCACCAATTCTAGCGTAATAGTATAATATTGATTTGTCTAGAATTCACTGCGACAAGTCATATTAGTCTATATCTAGTAATTGATATACACGGATATCCGGTATGTTTCATGTCTATAGATGCAGAGCTGATAATATCCTGCAGTTAGTCTGAGGGAATGGTCTGATTTCAGTTTGAAAGTCACTTCATTTCAATGTTGAGACGACCAAATAAAGCCATAATAGCAACATAACTGAAGTGAAAAGATTCAACATTTTATCCAGATTTTCAATTTGAAAATGAAAACTATTAAATATGGAATACATCTTGGCATGAGATATCTCGCAGTATTTAAAAAAGAATTCCGAGGTCTTATAAAATATCGGATTTATAAAGTATTCCGTTAGAAATTTATATGCATTACTTCTGGTATATTTTAAGATAATTGTGAAGTCATCTCATTTCACTTTTAATATAATCATTTGATTTTGGGTGACACTACTTTAGACAAGTTCAAATTTATTTGTCTATTTGAGTCTCATGAACTGAAAGACTATTAAAATTGATGAAATTTTTCCTGCTCACCATCAATATAGTTATTTAAGGGACTCTGTCTTCATACTATTCATTCTCCGATTGTGAAAACCTCTACGTTTTTGTGCATCTTCAGGAGTCAATTATTTCGTCAAAAAAAGGGTTGAGACGAAAGATGAAAGGAGGATTTTTTACATTTATAATAAGGCGAATTCAGATTCTTCGAGGAATTAAAAGGCGTGATAGCCACTTATCTTTCTGCGTTCCACTCTTTAGCTAAGTGTAACCATCAAAAATTGCTACTCTCAGAATCCTGAAATGAACAGTATATTGATACCGTTAAATAAATAAATAAAAAAAGAAACTAGCAAATGCTAGCAAAAGTATTACATTTAAAATTTTTCCTTTTAAACTTGATAACTATCTAAACCAAATTAATTCCATTTCATTATACTTAGAAACTCAAATAAACTTATTTATACACAAATCTTGTAATAATTAGATTAAATTTAGATTCTCAAACTTCACGATTGTAATGCATTACATTATTAACAATTCACAATTGTTCAAAAATGCCGTTTTAGAAAGACAAGAATTAAATAACTTGCAATTCGCCAATCAATTCTTATTCTTTGAAGAAAATAATTACAGAATTTACTACGAATTCATTTTCTTTTCTCAGATATGCATAGATAAAATCATAGGTGTGCTATTAAAGACTGAATTTCGATATAAGTGGGATGACGGAACAAGTGGGATGACGGAACTCCCACTTATATTCCCACTTATACTCCCACTTTTCGTATGATTCTTTACCATTATTTAATTCTATTTCATTCAAATGGGAAAGTTATCTCAAGTTCTTCTCTATGCCCTAGGCACATTGTTTCAGTTTACTTGAAGCAACGGAAAAAGAAAGAAGGCTATAAGATAAACGACTCGCGTATCGAATGCCATCCACATTGTTGCCGTTCCCAGTTTAAAAATTGATTTCATTTACAATCACTTAATAATGAATTGAAAAATTCAAAGTAACTGTTAGGACAGGAGTGTGTATATGTTTGGCGAAGAGGTTGTTGTAAGTTTAGAAGATCTTGAATTCTGGAAGTTCTTACTTTTCGAGAGAAAGTATGTAAAGTAAAATGTATGCCTGTCATCATTCTTCAATTGTTTTATATTTTTCTCCTGAATTTTTGAGATCCAGCCTTGTATATAAAGTGAACCCCCCCCCCCCACGAGAACGCACCTCGAAATGAGGATGAAATGCTTCCCGCATGGTGGTTGAATCTCGCCACCCTTGAGTGTACATGAAAAGGTGGGGGTCTGGCTCCTGCCGTCGATGAGGGATGTACTTCCTTAGGGAAGGTTTGTACCGTGGCCGGTGATGGCCGTTAGGATTCAACCACAGCTTCAGCCAGTGTTGATGTTGTGGTGGTCTAGTCATTCAGTATTTATTATCTGTGTGCCTTCGGGCGGATCGGAGAGACAGTGATATGATTTATATCAAAAGTGATAGAATATATGCATGCGCTTTGATACATTTTTATAATGGAGAATATAAAAAATAATTCGGAGAGTGATAAAATGGCAAAATTTACTTTTAATTATTTCAAAAGGAAATACACTTTCTTATTTTTTGTTACAGTTTCGGCTCTTAAATAGTCGAAGTGCTTGTAACTATTTCTTTATATACTAAATACATACGTTCTTTTTTTTTTATTTTTGATTTTTTTTTTTTTTTTTTTTTTTTTTTGTAAAAAGAAGTTTAAAGTTCTTTTATTAATTGTTCTTCATTGAAGTTTATCATAAAACAAGCAAAAGCCGTTAAAACATATTTCTGATATTAAATGGCAAAAATCTTTCCGAAAGTACCAGACTGAGATTAAAATAAACTAGACAATAAATTATTTTGTAGCATAGCATTTACTCTGTACATTAAAATTTATAAGTGTTTTCAGGTAAATATATATTTAACAGAATATTATTATTCAAATTACGAAACTTAGATAATTATTTTTAGAATTTATGATGACCATATATTATTTTTGATATCTTTGTCATAAATAAGCATGAAAACTCATCACTAAATATCTATTATTAATATGAGAGAATGCGCATATTAATTATTAGTCCAAGTGCCGGATTTAATCATTTCACCATTCATCAATTATTCCTCAAGTCATTCGTCAGCATTTCATAAGTCATTCATTAAATGCAAGATTGGAGTCACTGAGGAAAGTAATTTGTAGACGTCGAAGAATGATTAAGTCACTGTTTCATTTAATGGTTCCTTTTGCCAATTTAAATGTCTTCTGAAACAAAATAAATTGAAATTCAACCCAATTGAATTTGTAATGAGGGAAACAATAAAGATTCGTTTGCACTCAAGGGATTGTACATCCAAAATAACTATTTAAATTCTTAAAAGCTAAGATTATACAATGCGTATTTCCTACCTTCAAAAATTAAGAATTAAAGATTGTTTAAAGTCTAGAAATCGAAGAATGAATTGTGTAAATATCACATTTTATAAGATATCTTTCTAATCTAGGAAGAAACACGAATTAGAGAAGTTTTCCCTATTTCTTTTCCTTAATTTTCCATACTAATTGTCAAACATTTAAAGACATGTGATTACAGACCAAATGAGCATATAATAAAATGCAACTCTGTCCTATTGATTTGAGTGAATAAATAACATTAAATAAATGCTAAAGTAATTTTCGAAGAAATAGCTTTGAATTTTATTGAATTCTTTAATATCGATTTAACAGTTCACATATCAGTGTGAAAGTCTACAGTATTCCTGTCTTTCAATTGGAAAATTTCTCTTTAAACATAATAGAAGAAATGATTGGAACAAAATGTAAGGAGCAAAGCCCATACCATGTATGCAAAATGGCACACAAATTTTATATGGCTGAGACTTTAAAGTGCGATTGAATATAATTTCCATTATAAAAGAGAAGAGAAATGAAGGTAGTAAGAACGAGTTTTTTAAAAAATCATCCAAATCAAAAGGGCTCGAAATAATAGCATAAGAGAGTGTGCAATTATTTCTTCTCATTATATTGCCGAATTAGAGGGAAAGATGGAATTTTAATATAATATTTGATTGGGTTTCATTCCCATTTTTTTCTTTTTACCCGATTCTGATCCATGAATTATTTATTATTTTGAATTATTTTCATATTTTTACAAACCCTCAAAAATATTGCAGATGTGAAATCCAGGAATAAAAGGTATGAATTAAAAAATAAAAATTCTAATTTGATATATTGTTTCATTTCTTGTAAGCAGTTTCGGTAATTAAATACTCGTATTTTCTAGTAAATTCTTGAATACTTGTAAATGTACGTGTACGTTATGTTACATTTATTGAATTCATCGAGTCAATAAAGAAGCAAATGATAATTTGCTGAAGATATTGGCAGTCAGAAAGTAATTTTGAAGCATTAAGAATGGAAGAAAGGCCACTCGTAATTTTTCTGATTCTAAGTGTATGATGTCTCTATATTCACAAAAATATTACGAGAAAAGATCTACAAAATGAAGTGATGCTACCTTTAATAGACCTTGAAAACATCTGCTCTGAGGTAAGACTCGTGTTGGGATTTGATGAAATGAATGGGTAGATTTTTCCAGCTGAACAAGCAAGTGATAATAGTATCATTAACCATAGTGTGTCGATCATGGGTCACATTTAACTTACAAAGATTGTTGATAAACAAATGGTAAAATAGATTGATTTCATCTGTTAAAATGCAATTTGCTTCTGGAATTTTAACATAAGTGTATGCTAATGTCTGCTTTAGCGATTTCTCCTTGAAACAAACCTGAAGCTTCACCGAAAAATCAAAACTGTTTCTGTGGGAAATTAGCAAATTAATGATGTGGTATCTATCAGGCCAGTTTATCTCACTTGTTATTTCACAATTTGTAAAGAAAATTTTTGTCATTATTTGCTGCATTGAACATAATCATGACAGAAAACGTTATTTAAATATAAGGAAACAATGTGAAACCAATACTGGATGTCTTTCTAGAGACTCACTTTTGACTTTGCTTATGGCATGTATTGACTATATTTCTGCATTCTCTGTTTTTCTTTTATGCGTTTATTCAGTACTCATTTCGATTTTTCTGCTTTATTGTAAATATATTTTTAAAATTTCATGGGAAAAGGAGAAAAGCAGAAGAGCTTCTAGGATTGTTGAAGAATTTAATGATTCATATTTCTTTCAAAATAATTTAAAGTTCTATTATACTTTTGCAACATGATTTCATTTTGAGAATGCTTTAATGATCAGCTATCATTCCTATTATTAGGGTGGTCATTATTAGACATCTAAAGGTGTTATTGTAGTACTTGAGTTTTGAATGCGCCATTTATATTTTTGACCAAGTGTTTTTCAGTCTAGTTACTTCGTAAAAGTAATTTTCGTTGGTTAAACAATAAGCGGATGGGCTGCCTGGGCAGATTATTTTATGTTTTTATTTCGGTTTTAAATAAGAAAATAAATTCTTAATTGTTTATATTTTTAGAATTACATTTTATACTATTTTCTAATTTCAATATTTTTATAGGCATTATTATTCATAACAAAAATGGTATAATTCAAATTTTGGAAAGTCGTTTTCAAGACCAGAATTCGGACATGCAGAATTTCATGAATGCCTTTGCATTCCCACTTCGGTTTTCAGAAATAAAAATATATAAATATACATGTCTTTAAATAAATAAACTCTTCAAAGATAATGAAACATTGACATGATTATTTAGATATCCGTCTTCGGTCACAAATTTAATATTTTAAATGGAGGAAATGGCTAGGCAAAAATAAATAAATAAATAAATAAAATAGATTTGACGCTTCATTAATTTTCTAAACTAACATAACCAAAGCATTTTCTAACTTCCAACGAAAATGCAAAATAAAAATCAACTCTATTGTATACTAGTTACGTAACTATTTTTTTTATTTATTTATAATGATGTTATAAGATACCTTATATTTCCCATAGTTTAACAAATAATTCTTTAATGTAATTCCAAAAGATTAAATAATTTAAGACAAAACCGACAAATATCACTTATGTTATGATTTCTCTATATCTGGTTAAAAGGAATCAAAGAATTCCCTTTCAATTTTTATATTGCCAATTAATTGAAACTCAAATATTTGAAATTGAGAGGTAAATAAATAGACAATTTAAAGAAATACAATATGAAAATGTACAAAGTACTACCAAATAATTATTAACAGGGTGGGAATCTCCAATTCTTATAATCCATCGTCATCTATTTATCAGAAATATTTTTAGTAAGATTGATATTTTGCTGACATTGACATTTACATTGCTACTATGTATCCATCGCTCATTTCTTTCTTTTTCTTTGAGAGTCTTTCTTTTTCTTGAGAAACAAAGGGTGTACTTAGAAGAACTGAAAAATGAGAATCCTACCTTGCCTCATGTCATTTATTACATGATTTATTATCATATGAGAACATGATGTTGTTTTGGTTTGAAGCTTTTGAAACTTCAAAATGCGTAGGTAACAAATTGGCGATTTATCGCTTTTGAGGCATCAATTTTTCAGTTTTAGGGTTCTTAGAAAATAATGCAGAAGATTCACATTTGGCGATTTATCGCCACCTAAAGTTACAACTTGATTTCCAAATTATTCATTCTCAGAAATCTTACGAATTGTCGTAATTAATTTAAGTCATTGACCAGTTTAAAACGGTTTGAAACAATCACGAGACTATCAGATTACGCATGCACCGATATTTAGAAAAACGAAGGGTTATTTTATCTCGAAATCGGTCGAGCTCCAAAACTTTGTTTGCCAGCTAGAAAAATTGAAAATGAATGTTTAAAAGATTATGAGAAAGAAAGAGGGAGAGACTTTTCAAACCGGTTTAAACTGGAAAATGATCTAAATTAACTAAAACAAATGATGACTTAAAAATAATAATGTTCTTTCATGATAACTTGAAATTTGCAATCGTAGATTTCATTTTTTATTTATTTTATTTTCATTTGTTTGAACAAATGAAAAATATCGAAAATTCTGTTTGGACAAAACGAAATTACAATTGTGGGAAAAGGCGAAATTATATCAAAAGAAATTGCTAAAATGTTTCTTACTTCCATTGTCGTCAAGTAATGTAAAGACCATATGTTAGTTTTTCTATATTTTTGTCTCGTTTATTCTCTATTTATACTGCATATTTTTGACTGACAGAAATGATACTCAAACAATAATCAGAGCTTGAAAACTTTGAAACTTGCTGAGGAATCAGTTAAAGAAGAGAACGTATAAAAGTATTAAATTATTTCTCACTAATTCATATCCTCGTGTAATTTAGAATGAAATTATTTTCATTCTTTTTTACATATAAAATGAAAAATAAAATAAGCAATAAGTATCACGCAAACCATAAAAGCATATATTTCTTATATGAAATATAGAGAAAGTTTGTACTAGCCAAAAAATTCGAAACTCTAGATTTTACAGAATTTCCGTTTTTTGCTGTCCAATATCTATTTATTCTCTCTATCATGAATCCAAAAAACACATTTTTGACTTTGTGTCTGTTTGTGATCACGATAACTCAAAAACGCTTTAAACTAGATGGATGAAATTTGGTATATGGATTTGAGACCAAATTTATAGATTCTTATCAAATTTTGAACTAAATCCACTCATAGAAAGTCGGTCTGAATGGCCGTTCGAGTAGAAATGAGCTAGATAACTATAGAATAAATATAGTAAGATAAAATTGGGTGCATAAGAAGTTTAAGATCTAAAATGTAAATTCGTATCGTATCTCGAACCAAATTTGCCAAAGTTGACCATCTGTCAGTCTATATATTCACATTTCTGTAAACGCAATAACTCATAAATGCAGTGGCGATAATCAATTAAATTCACTCTTTGATTTTTTTTATTACAGCTGTAGCTCAAAGTCAAATCTTAGTTTTGTGGTGGTAACATCAAAAGCCAGTTAACAGCTTCCGGAGAAGAGAGTACTCTTTTGTCTAGTGGTTATGTTACTCGGCTATGAACACTAACGTTGCGGGTTCGAACCTCAACCCGCACATTGGTGACCCTGGTTCTGAACAACCGCATCCTTCATTCAGCTGTCGTGGCTCCATCTACCGGCAGCAACCACTCAGACACGCTCGCCGTCGCCCGCCATAACACTTGGCGCGATTACAACGTTCGTCGCTCGCCATAACGCCTGGCGCGATAATCACGTTCGTCGCTCGCCATAACTGGCGCGATAAACTCTACCGCCTCACTGGTGGGGGACTATTGTGGTGGTAACATCAAAAGCCAGTTAACAACTTCCGGAGAAGAGAGTACTCTTTTGTCTAGTGGTTATGTTACTCGGCTATGAACACTAACGTTGCGGGTTCGAACCTCAACCCGCACAGTTTCAATTAGTTGGAAAAAAGCATCCAAAATATTTATTAAAATAATATTAAAAATAGAAGATACCACGACAGATATCTATATTTTACCAATGCAATGTCAGCATTCGATTCTTACCCAATATCTATGATTTTATGCTTGGAGAAGGGAGGAAGTTCTTTATTGAAGATTATGCAAGAAAGTTTGAAGAGATTATTTCCACCGACATTTTCAAGCAACAGTTACAGCGCAAATTAAAGTGTTGACATTTTGCATAATCTGTATGTTGATGTTAATTTGTTATGAGAGAAAATAAATATATAATTATTATTAGCATTCCATGCATTTCCAACATGAGGTTGCCTGCAGTTTCGTTTTGATTAAAATAGAATTATCCAGAGCACAAAAGGAGTTTCTTGGAAAATAACTGACTAACATTAATCATTTAAAAAACAACAAAAACACTTTTTCGTTAACAATCTATGAATTTCAGTCCTTTTCATGGCCATGGGAGGTATGTTTTCCACCAAATTTATTAATATTTATATGAAGTTATATAGATTTGCATAAGTTCTGACAAATTTTTCAATAAGATAGAAAACTTAGATTTTTCAATTCCTTATCACGAGCAAAATGGAGTGTTTTAGCTTGTTACTTAATTAAATAATTGACTTGTTAAGTAAATTAATTAATCATATTAAATTTATATACTAAATTAAGTCAATCTCATCACTAAAATTATTTAATTATGCCATGACTAGGAAAATAATGGCTTTTGAATGGTTCAGGAATGATACAATGTTTATTAAATATTGTAAATGACATCATATATATATAAACAGAGAAGAATGGAGTTCTTTCTCCATTTCCCACCCAAATTTCATTCTACCTCTAATATTAAATGAAAGTAATAAAGTTTTGAAAATATTTTTAAACAACAAGAAATTCAAAATAATTTTCCAGAAGAATTTTTTCAGTATCAATAATTAAGAATAAATATTCAAATATTTATATTTTCCTTGTCTTGTCTATTTATATTTCGTTTATTAAACAAATCTCACTCATCATCATCTGGTAAACTGTTGCAATTTTACACATGCGCAAATTGAACACAGTTTTTGATAAATATAAGATTAATTATTTAATTAATTTTCAAGAAACTTTCACTAAATTCTCCACCGAATTTCGCAATACATGTAAAAAAAAATGAATTATATTTATTCACTCTCTTAAACTTCTGGTTCAACAAAAAAAAAATGATATTTCAGTTTTACATTATCATCATTTTATTATTAGTATAGATTAAATTAAGCTTGCTATTAAGAGCTACTAATTATCTATATATTGGAATGCACTTTTACTATACATGTTTCAAAATGTTGTCAGGGAATAAAAGTCAATGTTTTGAATTATTTTAATACTTAATTTCTAAGAAATAGGGAAATAAAGAAAAAATATTTTTTTATTTTAAGCGCATAAAATCAAATTCAAAAATAGCCGTGGTAATGAAAATAAATTCAATTTGGTCAGCAAAAAAAGTTTAATTATTCACATATGCTTTCATGTCTTTATTGTAGTGAATCATAGCAAACACTTAAGGGAATTTCATGGCAACCTATTTCAAATTTTAAATAACAAATGTATGATCTAAATGTATGGTAGTAAGTAAATTAAGTACGATAAAATGTTGATAAAGATGCAAGTTCTTTATTTATCGCATTTCTTTTCAAATTTGATTTTCATCAGAATTTGGTTTAATTCATCACAATAAATCATCCAATGTCTTCAAAAGTAAGACTATTCAATTCAGGGGGGAAGGGGATATTGTTTATGATTATGTTTTTAAAATTTTGAATTAAATAGAAAGATGAAAAATGCCTCTTGTAAAAATACTGTCATAATTTAAAACTTTAATCAACATTTTATGCAAATCGACTTATTGCCCAATGATTATAAAACTTGGGAAAACAAATATGAATCGGACAAGTACGAGTAGGCGTAATGGATAGCAGTAATTTAAATTTAGTACCCAAATTTTAGGTTTCTAATTTGTAACTGTTCAGCACTCTAAAATTGAATTCAAAGTATTCAGCAGCAAATTGGAATTCTAAACTGGAGAAAAGTTTGTTTGAGTAATTTCTATTAATTTAAGCCACACAAAAGACTATATTTTACCATTTCTTGCTCGTTAATATTTTCTCAAATTTTTAAAAGGGCTTTCGATGTAATTTTATCCTCGTTTTAACTATTGTAATATTTACTATAAATGACCAAGATTCGAAAATAATTTCTGCTTTTTGTAAGAAATAGTATTGTAAGCATTTTTTTTTTCATAATATTCTTATGTTATCCGCATCACGAAAATAAATTTTTTTCGCCAATTAAAAGTCGTATCCTTTCCAATATAAAAAGAATTGGATGACCTGAATATATGAGACCTCAAAGAATATAATGTCCTGAATCTTCTCTTGATAATCGTCAATTTTATCAAGACCGGGAAGTGGTAACAATCTTCTTTAGAAACAATTTAATACTCTTAGATAGTAAAATATGCGTATGATATATATTTCAGCAAGCATGCTATCTAATTGTAATACTGCATAATTATAAAATTGAATAAAATGGCTCGAGCAAGGCAATTTCAAAGCAGATCTTGCAACTCACGGACAAAAGAATGCAAGGAACCAGACAAATGTGTTCTTGTCAAATTATTTGAGAAATTAAAATTAAGATATTGAAAGGGAATGCTAACGTTTCGGTTGTTTTCGAACGGGAAAATCTTTTATGGTAGGTAAAAATAGAAATATCTCAGTGTTGAACAAATCGCATGATCATATTTCCAAGTTAATAAGAACGCACTTTCAGATAAGTGTGTAAAAGGAACATACAATCAAATCGATTGTCTATATTTTATTATTTGGAAAATTAGAACAAATAAAATGAAATGAGATTTATTCTGAATGAAAATGAAAAAAAAATATTGAGTTTAGTTCACTTACAATAATTCTTGCTAAATAAATAATTTGATTTTTTACTGTCTGAATATAACAAGAAATGCACTGCACTATCAAATTTTGTATTACTTATGCTTTGACAAATATTTCGTGAAAATTTTTTGTACATATAAAATACTTTTATCCTACAGAGAGAACAATTAAAACAGTTTTAGTACCCATTCTTTCAAATTCAAAGACTACATTAAAGACTGAAGTAAAAATTAATGAGACGAAGTGCCCAGAGATTTTCAAAGATTCCAACAGCAAATTGCAATTAAATTCCTACAAAGGCGAAAAAAGGAAAAGAATATCATTCTTTTGATTTAATTCTTCATGATTTTTTTTATCTCGTCACTATTCAAAGTCGTATTATATTCCAATCTATCTCCTTTGTACATTCGTTTGTTTTCTTTTTTTAGAGACTCAGGGAATATAATGAAAAGGAAAAGGAGCAAGACGCTATACTGTAACACATCATCTTAACTCTTGTTACTGACTTTTTATAATACGATTTCATTTACATTCATTTATCGGAGGAAAGAGAAAATGATGAGATCTGCGAGATGACTAATAAAAATTCCAGCTGGTACAGATACAAAATGGAGGGAGGTTGAAATATTTCAGCATCTTGTATTGTGTGAAGGCCAGTTCTAATAATGCTTATCTTTTTGAACTTCTACCTTTATTTATTTCATGGTTATTCAATCGATTTTTGATATTCAGTTGCCAGATTGTCTTGCATATATTTAAGTGATGTGCGAATTCTGATGAAGAAGAAGGCAGTATGAAAACAATGAAAGTAAATAAGAAGTAAGAAAGGACTTCTTGTTCCTTTACTTGATGTCTTTGTCTTCTTTTCTTTCGATTAAATTCTGATGTGCGAAAACTTTGTAATAAAATTTCGTTCATTTTTGACCTGAAATATAATATATATATATGTGTGTGTGTGTGTGTGTGTGTGTGTGTGTGTGTGTGTGTGTGTGTGTGTGTGTGTGTGTGTGTGTGTGTGTGTGTGTGTGTGTGTGTGTGTGTGTGTGTGTGTGTGTGTGTGTGTGTGTAATGATATTTTTCAATCTAATTAAAATATTGATTAACTTCCAAATGTTTATTTTAATTTAGTTCATATTAACTTAATTCTAAAATGGCCTCGTATATCTTGATCTAATTCCTTTTTTAATTAATTATTTTAACACGTGCCCTGCAAAACTGCTATTCGCAGTACGTTATCACGTTCCTAGAGAAGAGAAAAAAATCTCTAATGTTTATAACATTCATTTAAAGATACGTAAATTTTTAAATCCTTGTCAAATTTTCGTAGCAAAAACATTGGAGGGAAAAAAGTTGGTATCTTTTTTACTTGCATCGCAATATAAACGGATGTCAGTTGCTTTTTGTACTTAATACTCCCTCTCTTGATTAAATAAATTGTAGTTTTAGATTTTAAAAAGTTTCTTCTATTTGGCTACGTAATTTCTAAAATATGTTTATATATAATATAAAATTTAAAGAAGATTTTTATATAATTTACTACTGAATTATAGGAAATTATAAAAGAAATTCCATAAGGAGTAAAATCGATTTGCGAAATCGAAATTTGATATACAACAGTGTACGCTAAAATTAAAAGAAACTTCATCAGCCGTTTTTTACATTCTTATTGTTCTTTTGATTAAATTTACGAGTGGAAACAATCTGTGTTTTATCTAATGCATTTGAAATTAGAGGAATTTCTTTAATGAATTAGGCTTAACATTTTATACTTTTCGGTTTCTTTTCGATCAAATATAGTCGGTATAATATGATTTCATCTAATAATCATGTATCTTGTGCATGAAATGTATGCTTTTTCGATTATTTAAATCACATTTAATTCTTTTCCAATGAAAATGAGGCATTTAATTCAAATTTTATTACCTAAAGAAAGCGAACTTATATTTCAAGAGAGAAGATATTCTTTTTCGACACAGTGTCGTCTTCATTTACAGAGATCTCATGAGAACAAAAATGAGCTGGCTAGACTGGAATAGAAATGATTAAATTATGTTCAAAATTCAAATGAATGTGGAACAATTCATGTTAATTAAATCATCTAAGTTTAATCTGATTCATTGTGTTATATAGACTGAAATAAAGATTAATACATGGAAATTAAAAGACTTTTCATTAATCACCGTCTGGTATTTAATTCTTGGAAGATGATCAGGTGAATCAAAAATTATAAAATAATTGCAGAAGTGCTAGTTCTCTAATCGTTTTTTTTTTCTTTTCATTATTCAAAAAAAGAATGGGATCCAAGAAAGCCCCCATTCGCTTCCTCTTTACCCCGCTGATTGTTCCAAAATCAAAAAAAGGAGCGATTAAAGGCTCAGTTTACAGATAATGATATCTATTCAATCCCGCAGATTTGAAATGATTCCTATTATTAAAACTATATTAAAGTACATTTTCGATTCTAGAACCCAGATGTAGTTTCCTATTTGAATATTATCTCGTCGTCCTTTCTCTGTACCCTGTTTGAAAGAAAGAGGCATATTAGATTACTATTTTTTTTCTTTCAATCAGAGCAGAAGAAATGAATAAAATTAGAGAGAAAGATTATGGTGTGGTAGAAATTCGCCATTTATCATTGTCGCTGAATCCGATTTTCTTTTCTTTCACCCATTGGTGTGAAAAGAAGTAAGACTTCCGAGAAAGATGATCAAAAGTTCACTTAGAGCAAATGGGAGAGGGGGGGGGGGTATTGGTAAATATTGGATAGCGAATGTGTGCTGATAGAAGGAAGTACTAAAAGTCTAGTACTTCTAGTACATCTTCATCTTTATGAAGACTACAGTTTTGTCTCGTTTGTTACCAGAACATGAGTATGTGATTCCCATTTTTATTTCTTGAGGTGACTTCAAAATTGGTGTGTAATAAGTTATCTAATTTGACAGATGTTTTGAATCACAACATGAGCTGAATGAGTGACAAGTAAAACAAAAAATTAAATAAATACCGATGCCGAAAGGATGGATCTGATTTTCTTTCTTTTCACTCGTTGGTGTGAAAAGAAGAAAGACTCGTGAGAAAGCTGATCAAAATTTCACTTGGAACAAACGAAGGGATGTATTGATAAATTTTAGGGGGCAGAGAATGTGTGCTGATAGAAGAAAGTACTAATAGCCTTGTTCTGGCATCTTCATCTTGTCTGAAGACTACAATTTTGACGCATTTGTTACCAGAGCTCGAGTATGTGATTCCCACTTTTTATTTAGTGAGGTGACTCAAAAATCGGTGTGTAGGGAATTATCTAATTAGAAAAATGTGAATCCCAGTACGAGTTAAATGACGAAGACAACAAAAATATTAAATACATGCTGTAATGCTGGACTTTAGTTAATTCTTTGACTTTTTGCCTTAGAAATATCTAACACCTAGCTGTCGTGTCAGGATAGTTAAATACATTGCTCAGTATTAAATTCTGATGATGAAAAATGCTAAAAGAAGGGAAAAATACGAAATTGCGAAAAAAAAAAGATTTTGAATTATTCAGTATCGGATTCCTTTTTTTCACTTCAAATATTTCAATCTTCAACTTAAAACTCATTAAGTAAGATCTCCATCAGATGAAAATTAAAAAAAAAATTCATCTGAACAGTTAATATGAAATGAAATGTACTCTGATTAATTAGAATTACAAATACGATAACTTATATATGTCCGAGTCAAATTATTCTGCAATTCAATGGAATCTCCATGTACTGAAAATCTGTTGTCATCCTGTTACATTATTTCTCGTCACAATAAATCTCAGAGATATATAAAGAAATTTGAACGGGTATCAGATTAATCATTTCTCATTCTTCATGATCATTTGTGAACTTTAAAGACAAAAATGATGATTCTCGAAAATAAAAGAATTAGATGGGTATCTCTATTAGAAAACGAGTTTTAAATATCATTTAAAAAATGTCTATGTTCTGCCATAGAGACTTAATAAGCGGACAATTGTACACGTATTAATTCTCTCTTTAGAGCTTTGATCATGGAATGAGTTCGCTAACTGCATTCTGAATACTATTGTGCTGCATCTGTTGTTTAATAACGATTTAATGTTTGTGTGCTGCTGTTATTTGCAAGTGTCCTTTCTGTAAACACTTCGGCTGTGCTTCATTACCTATGTTTCGTCATTTCTTGGGGAATAAACATTGTTATTCGCTATCGAACTTGTTGGAAGTCTTATCTTATATCTATCGGACGGCTTCCGTAACATTTTATAATATATTTTTAGGAATTTCGCATTTTCAATACAAAGTTTTTTCTATATAACAAATAAAATCTACATATAGAACAAAAAACTACGCTTATACTACATATTGCTAAAAAGTACGCTTAAAGCCTTTTGCAACAAAATATCTACAATATTTCTTTCAGGAATTGAAGTGAAGAAGAAAATATTTTACTGATGCTTACTGTAATTAGAAAGTTGCTTATAAAGAAAAAAGACAAATAGTTAACAATGAGTCAGATGTTATTCTTAGCTTAGAATCCATTTCCTTACTTGGATCGATAATTTCCTTTTAAATTCCTTTTGATTGCATTATTTTCATAAGGCCCTCTAGATAGAATTCATAAAAAATTCAACTACAAAAAACACAGACAGATACTTCAGTTTAAGAAGTTAAGATTAAGACATGGAGAAAATAACGGAATTTTGATTTGTATGGATTAACAAGGTTGAGAAATCATTATTTGTAGAATATATTAAACACATTTATTTTATATTTTAATTCTTTTCACCTCTTTTAATTGCAATAATTAATTATATGCATCTATATTTACTAGGAAATATTATTAAATTTTATTAATTCTATTAGTTATTGGCTTCTACCTTTAATAGGAAAATGTACTTATATATTATATATCGATAAAATATATATATACTTCAACATATAATATATATATTGATATGATCATGCCAATATATATATATATATATAATATATATATTGTCTTTTTTTTCTGTTTATAGTATTTTTTCCATGAATTTTCAAGTTCTTTTTTAGGAGTTTGATCGCATAATATGTATCGCGAATGAAAGAGTAATATAGAAGGCTACAAGAATCTTCTACTACCCATAATTTGACATTCAATTCTTGAAATCTGTTCAAAGCAGGTAAAGATCTGAAGAATAAATCTTACAAGTACTATCTCTCAATTTTCTGTTTATCTATTCATAGAAATTTCCATGTCTTCCACTCCTTTCTTCTTTTCTTATTGTTCCGAATTCAAAGACGTGCGATTAAAGACCGGGTGAACATTTAATGATATGCAATTTCGGTGCTCACATCTGCATAGACGGCTATTATCAATTGCTATTAAAGTAATTTTCGGCACGAATGCTCGGAGGCATTCCGCATACTTCATCATTCATTCCTTTATCCCATTTAAATGACAATGAAGTCTTATATTCCCCGTCTGCTGTATAATGTGGTTTATTTTTCTTTTAAAAAGGAGAAAGAAAAAGAAGAGAAAACGAGACAAACCGTATCTTTATAATGGTCCTCTTAACACGTGTCCATGACATTTTCAACTGTGATTTTATTTCATTTATAAATACTAAATAGTAAAGGAGAACGTTTGCTAAATAGTAAAGGGCTCCTCAAGATTTATTGATTAGTCTAAAGTTTCCAAATTTAAAACATATGTATATCGGGGAATGGAATATCCTCCTTGGAGGAATATTTTCTGAAATTTTAATTATGTACTAAATGAAATTTTTGCATTTCCCGAGATAAATTTCAAAATAATATTTTTCGTGCTACAAATACTGTGTCAACACGGTTTATTGTTATTTTTTCTTATGGGGAAAATGGTATTGCAGTTTGAAAATTATTTTGAAATTTTGTCACTGGAACCTTAAAAGTTGGAGCTTAACTGTTGTATTTGAGGTATGTTGATTCTTGAGCGCATACCTCAAAATACTTAGAACCAAAATTTTATTCCGTTTCTGTAAAGAGTATGATAGTTTTTTTTTTATAATCCGCCTTTATATGTATAAAAAGAGATTTTTCTCTCGTATCTGTAAAACAAACCTGTCTGATGAAAGTTGCTCCAAAATGTTTCCTATTATCAATAAAACAAATTTTACATTTAAATAATTTTATAAATTTTCTGTAGTTATTGACGTAAACGAATAATTTTCTCTTCTCATCCAAACTAACAAAAGAAATATCTTTATTATTACTATTAGATTTTTCCATAATTATTTAACGAAATTGCAAAGCTTCAATTTCGTTGAAAAAGTTCTTCATATCAACTAAATCAATGCGCGATTTTGAATACTTAATAGATTTACTGACATCTTTCTTTATGCCAAACATCGTTACTCTAGATTGCATTAAAAACTTTCAAGATTGGATACAGCTTGGGAATATACCTGACATATTTAATTATAATTTAACAAATGAATAACATATTGTTCTTTTACAAGAGTTTTAGACATCATAAATCTGTTTAAGACTTATTTAATTACGAAAATATTGATCTGATATCTTATTTAGTGTATTAACGGAAAGTTTTAACACACGTATAGCAACAAACGACCAAAAATCTCCGGAACATCGTCAATTACTCTTTGATAATGATCCGTTTTTAGACGGTATTTAGCTGGTATGAAATTAGGGGGGCTGAATTACTCGTATTTTCACATTTCATTAATTCTGTGTGCTGAGGAGAAGGATTTAGATAGTCTCTAAATGAAAGAAAACCAATAATTTCCCCATGAAGTTTAATTAAGCTCAAACACTGAGGCTTAAACTCTTGCAACACGCGGGTAATTAGTTTCAAAATAAGAAACTTTTCCTCGCGTGAATATATTTTGGTCATAAATAAAATAAAAAGGCGTATTAATTCTCGTCTGAGTACCAGTTTCAGAAGCTGAATCGAGCAGAAATCTGAATAAAAATTCAAATGCTTTGATTAATGTAACTGAAACGAAATTATTAATTTATTTTCAGCGAAATGATTCGTTTCTTACAAATATTTGGCATTGCTCAGAATGCGTAAATTTGAATTTTCTAAAAACTTTCAGTTTATGTTGCTTCAAGCAGATATCAGAATATGTCGATTTCTTCAACTTTGACAATTGTATGCGCTGTCATATTAATTTTTTTCTAAATATTTTATTATTCATTTGTTTTTAATGCCTTTGCACTTTATCAGTAACTTCATATAAGTACTTTTAAATTTATATTTATTTTTAAAATGCTGCTTTTCAAACTACATGAACTCCATACATTTACATTAATATATGAGTACTATATTAATGTAGTGTATGGAGATTTGCATAATTTGCAAATTGTTTCTGTTTTATTAGTATATTTTCACCCTTAGACACTTTTTTCAAGTAATTTAAAGTTACCTACTTTCTTGCATGACTATTATTGATTAAAGAATGCATATCCTTTGGCTTCAAAAATAAGTATTGTCTTTATGCACGCAAACTACGTACACGTTAGAAGATTTCGCAAATTAATAGCAGTACAAACTAATATCTTATGTAGAGGTGCGAGACTCTTTAACACTTCAATAAGAGATATATGAAAATAATAGACGAGTTTCAGAAACAATTATTTAGTTACTTTCTAAGTTCCACATTTCAAAAGATAAAACAAGCATGAACGCGAAAATACACGGCTCTCACTTCGAATACAATCTAATAATAGTACCAAGAAGGATCATGGGGAAATAAACCTTGATGTTAGTAAGATAACGCCATCTGTTACATCAAAGTGGAAGATAGTTGAGTTACGTAACTGTTACATTAAAATAATAATTATAAATTATATGCACATTTGATATTTAACTCTTATTAAAATAGAAGAACTTGAAAAAAATATGAGTTATTTCAGATAAATTATTAAATTTTATTCAAAAGTTAACATGGTATGCGTATGATAAAAGAATTCGAATAAAAAATGTTATACGAGGATTATCGTTTGGTATAAATAGAAATTGTCATAAGATGTAGTTGGAGACTATAGTCCCCCATCTTATTTTCGACTTTTTCCCATCATAAAAGTATCTTTCTTCCATAGTTTGTGTAATCCTGTACCATTTTTTAAAATATTAGAAATTACACTTGTACAGTGTATGTCTCTTCTAGGAAATTAATGCTGAAATTTTGAAAATGTGTTTATAATCTCTGTTATGTAGATTGAAACTTTGTATTATAAAAAAACTAATATTATTGATACTTAAAATAATATCTATAAGTATTCATACTGATAGTCGTTATAGTTAATTTATGAATATTTAAAGATAATCATATTCTTTTAATCTCAAAAATAAATATTAATTGACATAAGAGTTATATTTCATGATATATAAATCAATGTATGTATTGCTGAAAAAGTTCAGACTTCTAAATTAGTGTTCAACCCTTCTGCCCTATTAGTCCTATTTAATAAAATATTTTTGACCCACTACTATTTTACACAAAGTTTCTCATATCTTGCGGCTATAAGTGATTGATTTATTAAACATTGAATATCGTTTGTTTAGACGATTTTGTATCAACTGGAAGAATAACAATCAATCATGATATAATTCTGTTCAAGACACATGCTGATAATCTGAAAATATTAATATTAAGAGTCTTATAACTCAATAAACTTCATTTGCAGAAGAGTGAAAGTGTTAGTATGTTAAGAATATATATGAATTAATATCTATGTATAAGAGGAATGTGTGTCTTTCAAAAATTAGTCTTCATAACTGTTTTTGTAATATTTTTTAACTTTAGAGCATTATCAAAATCTTATTTATAAAAAAATATTTTAAATAATTTAAAACATTCCTTTTATTGAGATATATTTAGCAATTACATCTTAATTGATTTTTCATTTTAATCAATATCATAAATAGAAATCAATATCAAATTATATAAGCAGCAAAAGAGCAAAATATTTTATATTGAGTTAAATTCGACTTGATTGATTTTAATCAATGCTAGAAAGTAATTTATAGCTATTTATCTCGTGATTCATAATTTTCTAACACAAATTTTAATCTACACACTATTATTATCTGCGATGGAACAAAAGATTTGCATTAAATTTTATATAAGCATATATACAAATTTATATCAAGATGAAAAAACTGAACAAATCAACAAAAGTAATATTGGAAAACATTAGTAATTCTCCTTTTTTTAATTCAAACCAGCCATTTAGAAAGGTTAGACCTTTTTGAAAAGGTTTCAGTTTTGGAATAGGAAAACTGCTTTAAACAATTTTAATTCATTATTTATGATACAGCAAAAGTGCAAGAATTCTTCAATCAAAAATTCACTTTAATCAAAGGTGTATAAATTATTTTTATAAATGATACATTTATGTTTGCACAGAATGTTCGGTTGTTTCGGTTATATTGAATTTTAATTTATATCAATCAAAAAAGAAAATGCCATTTCGTCTGCAATTATAGAAAGATGAGAAATAAAATCATCAGTTTTTTGCTGGGAATTAGTGTTTTGGAATCATGGCTACTTGAATTTTACACTCCTGAAGTAAACAAAGATTGCTTTTATCTTCACATTCGGAAAGAAACGATTAATTTCTCTTTTCTTTTTCAGTGTTGTTTTAATGAGCCACTTTTTTTTGTGCCCTTTCTTTTTATAAACATTCCTTTTAATAAAAGCTCAAATCTAGCTAAACAAAAGGGATGTATATTCTTGAACTGAACCAACAATCTCTCGTATCGCTCAGAAAGATTTAAATGGTTATTCGTATTCTAACGTTTTCTCAATAGGCTTACATTTTCTTGCCAAATCAAAGCTATTATTGAGAGATGTGCAAGGGTAGCCATTTTGCGATGTTCTATTGTACTCGTATTTATTAAAACCTAGAATATCGCTGTTGCCTATCTCTTCATCACAAATTTCCTGAAGAAACGGTACAAAATGTAGACTTTTATTGTATAAAAATACACTTAGAAAAAGTACTTAATTTCAAACTGAATTGGAAATCTATATGTTAAATACAGTTCACTTGAAATGGTAGTTCAATGAACGATATATCAGGAACTGAAAGTATATTTTAAACTGCTACGTAAATAATGTATAGTCTACAACCTTACAATTGATTCTGGGAAGATGTTCAGACAAACAAAATTCAAACTATGAATAAGACTAGGTCTATTTCCTCATTCATTTCCCCGAATTCAGTGAAGAAAGCCATCGGAGACATTTAATAGCATTCCTTCCTTTTTTGCTTTGTTCCTTTTCCTAAATTCAAAGACTCGCGATTAAAGATCTAGTGAATGGATAATGACGTGCAATTCACTTTCTCAGATCTAAGAGGATCTCTGTTATCAAATCGCCATTAAAGTAATTTTCTACACTAGCCCCCAAGGGGGAGACCCTTTTTCGCATACTTCTTCATCGTCCTTTTATTCTATCCCATCTATTTTATTTAAATGAGAACTACGTTTTCTATTTCTAACTATATCCCGAGTACATTCGATTGTTTCCTTTTCAAACACAATGGAGGAAATAGAAAGAAGAAATATCAAAGTATGTGTCATGACTGTCGCATGTCATCCTACTTGGAGTCAGTGACAGTTTCAAATTCGATTTCATTAACATAAATTGATCGGGAAGAAGACGGTTGTTTGATAATTCTTCTACGTGACATAATCAGAATTCCTGTTCAGACATTGGGGGAATGAGAAGTGTACTTTGATGTATATAAAAAGCAATAATTATATCCTTCTCCATATCGCCTTTATTCGTTGTGAATATTAATTTTTAGTATCGTTTATGTTATATCAAACTGATGCAAATTTAACTTAACCCTTTAAATGGCCATTTTTTTCCTAGTCATATTATGTTAAAATATTTTTAGGCTTGAAATTAGAATGAGAAAAGGGATTCATTTAGCTTATTAGATAAATTTAATTTGATTAATTAATTTATTTGTTTAATTAATAATTAAGTATCAAATCAAGACACGTAATTTTGTGTAAAATAAAGAACTAAAGCATCTAAGTTTGTCTTTCTAAAAAACTTTTGTCAGAACTTATGCCAAACTACATAATTGCATACAAAAATTGATAAATTTGGTGTGAAGCATACTTCCCACGGCTCTAGAAAGGGTTAAGGTATCCGACTAGATTGAAAACATTAATTCGGATTAAAACTCGTATTTTCACTTTTTGCAGTTTCAAAAAATAGGTACGTTTCTGTTTCCAGCGATATCTTTATTTTGTCTGTATGTCAATTAAAAGACAAGATGCAGCAAACTATTGATATGTAAGTCATGCTTATTTATAGGCATTTGAAAACTTTAAA
Source organism: Argiope bruennichi (assembly GCF_947563725.1). Classification (NCBI taxonomy): domain Eukaryota; kingdom Metazoa; phylum Arthropoda; class Arachnida; order Araneae; family Araneidae; genus Argiope; species Argiope bruennichi. The sequence goes on along the minus strand of NC_079154.1, from coordinate 75,040,467 downwards.
TGCATTTTGTGAAGAACGATTTTTTTTTCATAATTCTACAGTGCGAGTCTCAAAAAACGATGCGTGAACAAAAAAACAACATATTTCAAAAACAATCAAGATTTCTTAATAAAATTTATAGTTAATTATGCAGAATATAATGAGTTATATATTGAATGCTCTAGAAGTGCATTTATAATTGTTTAATGTAAGTATTATTGAATAAAAATTCCAAAATTTGATTGATAATTTCACATATTATACATATAAATTTTATTTTTGAATAAAATTATTGGATAACAGATATTTATAATGTGGGCTAGTTTTACATATGTAATGTTACAAAGAAAAAGGAAACCTTTAACACTTTTTTTTTCTCTAGAACAATCTTAGTTTTAGTAAATAAATGTTAAGTTTACATAAAAATATGGTTTTTATTCAGAAGCTGTATATTTAAATAATTTCACATTTATTCATCATTTTATCCTGATATTAATAAGAAAACCTCGTTTAAATATATACTTTTTTTAATCTCTTCCGAACCTAGTCGGATACCGTAATAAAGAATTTCATAAATGGAAAACTTAGATATATGTACTCTAAATTTGCTCACCGATTGTTTAAATTGTAACATATTACCGTAAATCGCTCATAGTTTCAATAGTTAGATCAAAATTTAGTATAGTTTTAAATATGTAATGTTTAATACACGACATTTTGTTAATTGGACACTGATACATAAATATCAAGTTCTTTTGCTCCGGGTTTTTTTCAGTGCTTAAACTTTTTTTTAAGCACATTTGAAATAATGAGGGGATCAGTTGGTTGTGTTTATGTAATCTGCCGAATTCTGCTCTTGAGAAATGCTAAAAGCAAAAATACGTAAGATAATGTTACAGACTTATATATCTCAAACAATTTTTGAATGAATATTTATTTTTATAAATTTAACTCATTTCTGATTGTTGTATTATTTTTCATGATTATGGAAAATATTCCGTTAAATTATTCTCATTTTTTTTTAAACGGGACATTCAATTTATTTTTTCTACATTATATGTTGGAAATAAATTTCATTCACATCCTTTTAGCATTTGAAAATTTTAAAGTTCGATTTGAATTTTGAAATCTCCGTTGAATTGTATGAAATTTATCTCTTTCTATTAAATCTCTATGTGAATAAAACCTAAAAGTAAATTTAGATAAGCTATGCTGAATAATATTAAATATATTTTGAATCAAAGAAAGTTGAAAATGTTTGGCTTAAAAAATAATGACAAATATTTTCGAAATTAATTTTGAAAATTTTTATATTATTAATTTATAAATATTTATGGTTAAAGTAAATATTTATTGTCTGTGGTATAAGGTTTATAAGCGTACATTTAAAAATTATAGTTATAAATGCACATAAAATATGTAAATTAAATAAATAATATCTTTGAAAATTTTAAAAGTCATTGTTTGTAAAACTGCCATTTACCGATTCGTATCGGAAACAGAACTGAAAGATAACTATAGAAAAATTTGGAAAAAAGTGAGACCTTAAAATTCAACATTTGTGTTAGTTTTGTTAAAAATTTTAAAAGACATAAAACAAGATAAAAACTGAGAATTAAATTAGAAGGGTTAATTATATTCCAAATGTCAAAAAATCCTAAAAGCAGTCTCTAAATAACTAAACAGTTTCTTTTATTTGACAAATACATAAAAATAGGAGCAATATATTACTTTGCACAAATATATTGCGCTTCAAATTTTTTACCGTTAATTTCGGAATGATTAAAAAATAATTCTATAAGTTTTACCCTATCCACCATTCTGTTTATCCTAAACAGAAAAAAAAGATCAATCATCAAAATGCTAAGTTAGAAAGAATAAAGGAAGGATGTAGAAAATAAGGTGAACAATTCGGGTCCTTTAGAACTAAGTCAATTCATGTTACCACATATTTTTCAATAAACATTTGACATGAATACACAGAAAGGGCAATATTTTTGCAAACCCCAGCATCATCCTTTCCTCTGTTTAATTAAACATGAAAGACTAGTCTATGTTTGTTTGTTTTCGCAGTTGAAGCAGAGAAATAAAATATAAGTTTAATCATTTAAAATTTGGTTTCCATTACATTCATTTAATGAAGGAAAGTATGGCTGTCCTGAACTCAGAAAGAGTTAATCAAAGTTTCATCGGGGAAATAGGGGGAATATAAGCAGTCAGAAGAATGCATCCTACCCCAAAATCTTCAAGTGACATTCATTCTGAACACCGGTCTTATTATTTCCTGATCTATCCATTGAGTTATTGAAGGCATTTCAAGTTGTATACAACCATGAGATCTCGTATATTAATAATAGGAAAAGAGTTGCAAGAAGAAGAAAATTTAATGGAGTAATTTGTTTTTAGATGTAATTGTTTCTATTTCATTTTAATTATTAAATATGTAAAGAAATATAAATTATTTTTTATATCTATTGTAGGCTTATTTTTGTACTGTATATAGTATATTAAGCTCTTAAAGTTTTGAATCCATAAAAAATTCTCCTTATACGGGAATTCAGATTACCTAAAGTCTGAACGAGATTAAATTATTTGTAGTGTTTCTAACACCATTTTGATATTTATTTGTCCAATATATTACTTTATTATGTCCCCTACAATAGAAATTCAATTTCACCGTTTCCAACCGAAAGCATTTTTTTTAGCGAAAGGGTTGCGCATAGAAAAAACCCGACTTCAGGATACAGGTTCCACTGCTTGTCTGTAAACGCCACAAGGGGCTTCTGTAAAACGCCACGACGGGGAACTCTCTGCTGAAGGGGGAAAAGAGGTGCTACAAAATTAATAATTTCAGGAATAAATTATGGATAAATGCTTATAAATTTTTTTTCGATTAGCCTAATGAATTTGTTTGGAAGATTCATAATAACATTTAAATTATATAATATAAAGACACTTTTTTGAAGAAATGTAAGCATCATAATTTAAGAATGTACTAGAAACCTAATAACGTCATTGGAATGATCTATAAATGGAATGCATTTGCAGGAGAAATAAGGAGTGAAGCGCAGAAAATATGGAATTCAAATATTTTATATGAGGAAACACGAAATTAATTTTATGAAAAATATATTGATATGATAAATTATATTCAAAATTCTAATTCCACTTAAATGGGAATGAACTTTCATTTTTATTTATTTCTTAAATAAACTGACGTGTTTTTATATTTGAGAAACAAAAACAAAGAAAAGAGGAAATGATATAAAAAGGAAATCGGCGTAGAATTCCAAATGACATAATCAAATCTGAATCCGGATCAATGATAAGGGTAAATATTTGAGTTTAGATGAAGGCATCTAAATATATCCTCAAATTAATATATTAATATGGAGGCCGGAGTTTTAAACATGTATATGTTGTAAGTTTCCCAGTTTCTCTTAAATGATAATTGACATTCCGGCAAGATGTAATGCAATTTCGAAGATTTTTTTATGTAATCTCAATGTTAATTTCTTATTGTTTTTTTTCTTATTTTTACAATAATAATTTAAAGAAACTCCGACGAAATCTGGAAGTTTCTGATTAAATATATATAATAATTGTTGAAATTATATGTCAGTACTCGATAAAAATGCATGTTTTGAAACCTAGAAATATATTATTTTTTTTTAAATTCATCATTATTTTTCAATCTATCAGCTATGAATTGATTTCTTAAAAAATTAGTACAAGGTTTAGGAGAAATAAAAAATAAAATAAAATGAGTAGCAACCTGAAACAAAACTATTTTTTAGTATAAATTTTTTTTTGAAAACAAAAAAAAACGATTTTTATAAAATTTGAATTAATATTTAATCCTAATATTAAAATATATAAAATACTTCGTGATAATTTTTTTTTGAATTTCATATATTTAAATATAACGGCTATTGTTATATTTTACTATTTCAAAGTTAATTCAAAAATATTTTTTGAAGAATGAGAGATTAAAGAATAAATTAAACAAGCTTTACTTCAACCACTTTTTCTTATGCTACTACTATGAAAATTATAAAAAAAAAAAAAATACCAAGGATTATATACGTTTTATTTATACATTATTCCGAATCCATAGATCTAAGATCTGAAAGAACACAAAATGATATTTAATCTAGTTTTTTACATTTGTAGAGATTTCTATTTGACTACATATTAACTCCTTATAACCCGAATTAGTTTACCATCATTTTTTCAATTTCATTTTTGCATAATTAGTTCAGTTTTGTTACATAATAACTGCAGGGAAGAAGAAAAATCTTTTTAATTAATTAATTAAAGTATCCATATTAATTTCATTAATAATTTAATATTTTGCATTTCTGCCTTTAGTTGTAATCTACTATTTGCTATGTTCTTGCTGCTATTTTGAGTACCATCAGAATAAGTACTCATAGAATGGAAATATGAGCCTGCTTTAAACGGTAATTTTAAATAAATTTGGCAAATAAACATTAAAGTAATTTCCCACTCAAGTATTTAGAGTAATTCGATAATTCTCTGTATAATTCCTTATTGTCCTCTTATTGCATCCCATTTAAACAAGACAGGCATTTTATATTCCTCTATGTCTCATGGGCAAATTCGTTTGGCTTTCCTTATGAGCAAAGGAGAGGAAATGTAAAGGAGAAGTTGCTTACAGCCTCCATTCTTGTCATATGCCACCCTAAGTAGTGTCGTTGACAGCTTAAAACCTGATTTCATTTGCATTCATTAAAGGCAGCAATGATGTAAGCTATTTCTATACTTTTCAAAATTCCAGTAGGGGGAAAGGAGTTTCAAGTTAAGAAGAAGGTTTCAAACTCACTGAAATGTCTTCATTTGAAATGTTGATGAATAAAGTTTTAAATATATCCGTCAAGGTTCTTCGTTGATTTGCTACGTATTCACTGAATATTTGATCATGAGGCTGTGTATCAATATTCCTTGAATATATTTAGATGACTTCGAAGTTTTTGTTGATGAGAAACTATAAAAGAACGAATATGTAATTTGAGTATTTTGCGTTTGGATAATTTTAGTATCTTATTTATGCATAGACAGTAATATCGTGAATTTTCAGTGGTTTTATTTATGAGTTAAATCCCTTTGAGTTTGAATAAATTGAAATTCCTCGTCACTTGAGCTTAGAATGTTTGCAATTATATCAGATGCTAAAACACTAAATACATAATTAATGTAAAGAATTTCATTCATGTCTATAAATTAAGGGCAATTCAGAATCACACGGAACTCTAAAGTTAAAATTTTGCCTATAGAATTAGGACATACAGTTTCAAGAATAATAGGCAAATTACAGGATACCACCAGATGACGCTGGTAGTGGGTCACAGTGACATGAATGTAAGAGAAAGGTATATAAGGAATCGTAGCAAAGAAGCAAAAATGTCAGCAAGCGTTCTGTAAGCTGCTCAGTGCCATAACCAAATAGTTATTATATAGAGGACACATGTGGATCATTTTTTTAAGTGGTAGAACTGTCCTCACTGTCCTTACCGTGTAAACATCGGAAACGAATGCCTTCAATTTGAGAATATCTATTGTATGAAATGGCCAGCATTCTCACCTGACCTAAATTTGATAGAGCATGTGTGAGATATTCTTGACGTACGAGTTGCAGCCTATTAACCACCTCTTGCATGAACACTTCTTGCTGAGCAGAGTAATCCTCACCAAAATCAGATTGATAATTTAATACGTAGCATGTCTAGGCTTTGAATGGACAGCATTTCATCACCTGGGAGAAATACAATGTATTAATCATTATATCAACCGTATAAAGTTAAGTTTTCGTAAGGGAAATTTTTGTAATTGCTCCAAAGTACGAACATCGTAGATTTTATTAATGGTATCACATATACATCGAATTTCTTTATTTATCTTTTGATTAATAAATGCGCTTTACAAATAAGTCACGTTTGTTTTGTTTATGAACCTTTATTTGCCGGATTTGGCATTATCCTTAATTTATGGACATGAGTTCATATTGGACCTCAGATTGCAGAACTTCACGAATCCAGCTGCCCAATATTGGCAGACAATTTTTATAAACATTTAGAAAGGTAAAAGATTAAATAATAAATCAACGAAGTATTATTTCAAATGTTTTTGTTCTTCTCTAACAGAAAGTTGTCGGAGTAGTTTTATCCAATTCTCTTTCTCTTAATTCTACCTGAGAATTATGTAAATTCTAAGATTTAAACATGTTATTGAACATGCTATAAAATGCATTTTCCTTTCACAGATCTGAGAAGATTCTAATTATCAAATGGCTATTAAAGTAATTTCAATATTCTTGGTAAAAGAAATTCATTTTGTATATTTTATCATTTTAATTTTGGAGGATAAAAAATAATACATTCGAATTTATGTACTAGGTATATACCTTTGTTTTTTCCTCTTCTTTCAACAGATAAGAGATTGCGAAGAATAAATTTAGATAAGCGCCATGATTATCAGACGTATCTTAATTTGTGTCCCTGGCAATTTAAAATGCAATCATGTTTACGTACTTATAGAGAAGAAAAAGGAAAATGATAAGAACAAAATGTTAGTGAAATAACCAGCTGTGACAGAGTGAAGAACAGGAAAAAGGTTAGAAGGACTTTCATACAGAGAGAAAATCAGAGTTAAAACTGTCTGAATTTGCTTCAATCTGTGTTTTTCTTCCTGTTATTTTTAGTAGTTTTTGACGCGCAGTTCTACATTGAAACGTTCTTTAAAAATTCATATATGTTAACAAATTTTAAAGATTAAAATGGAGAGATGAAAGAAGATAGATGATGCAGTTGTTGTTGTTTCTAATGGCACTTGATAGACAAGCCATCTGACGAAATCAGCGATTTTAAGCAGAGGGAGCGTCTTGTTTTTTCAGTAGCGCCATGTAGGACCAAGAGTACGTCATAGCTATGCATACTTAACATTCGGTTGCGCTACCCCTTTTTACAGGGGGGGGGGCACATTCACACACCTCACAGAGAGATCACAGATGAAGAACAACTATGCCCGAACCAGGACTCGAACCCAGAAAGCCCAGATCACGGGGAAGACGCGCTACCCTTATGCCTACCCCTATACCGGTAGATGATACAGTAGCATATTTGACAAAAAAAAATCCAAGTTATTATTTTATTCATTTTATACAATATTTACTGTTTTATACTTAAAATGACTTATTTCCTTTTACTATTTTCTGGAAAATAATTGTTTACTTTCATTTCTTAGTAATTTTTCTATTTTCTTACTGTTGATTATTTAATTTCTTTGCAGGATAAGGAAAATATATTTAAAAGAAAGGCCGCACTTGAAACAGCAGACTTTGATTCAATATATGGTACACACACAAAAAAATTATGATGGACTGAGATAAACTCCTTGTACCAATCGATTTCAAGGTAATTTTTTTTCTTCATATTTTAGTAGTATATGATTTGTTATGTTACAAAAATTTCTATTCGATATTGATATTATTTTATTTTCAAGAATAAATCTTAGATTAATTTCAAAAACTTTTGAATAGCATCGTCTTAACAAAATGGCTTCGTAGATAATTAAGAATGATTAATAGATAAATATATTTAATGTTATACGTTTTGTCTTATTGAAAAATTATCTTCAATATTCATATGATTTTGCCAAGAATGAATCCTATAGTAATTTCAAAGATTTTTGAATGGCATTGTTTCTATGTAGTGGTTGTGCAGATAATTAAGAATGATTAACAGATAAATTTATTTTTCATAAAGAATACTGACATTTTTAATTCTATTTCAAATTGTAAAAATTATTATTTGGAATTACTTTAGAGTCCCATTGGCATTATGGAATGTGTAAACAACAAGGAAACTAAAGTTGTGAAATAAGAAAAAAAATGTTTCAACTTCCAAATACTTTTGTTAGAAACATTTATTTTAATGAAATTGAATTGAAATTTTTTTCCGCATAGCTTCTAAATATTTTGAATTATAATTACATGCAAACACATAATTAAAAACCTTATAAGTCAGTTTTTATATCTATTTATATTTGTTTTATATTAAGAGATAATGTTTTATATCACATATTGCATATACTCAGATTTCTCTCCAATTAAAATTTAATTCTTGAATACTGTTCAGATACGTGAGTGCATTGACTGATAAACGTATAAAGGGAGTAAGCATTTCATTCTTGGGGAAGAAAATAGAGAATCTTTGTTTTTTAATTGACCATTTATCTGCTTTCAAAACCTCGCTATTAAACACAAAATTAGCTGAAAATAAATTGAAATTAATTCTAAAGATCTTCAAAGATCCGTGCTATCAGATTTTAAGGTAATCTAATTAGAGTGTCCCTTTTTTGTGTGCTTTCATGATGTCTTTTGAGTCCTTTCTTTTTAAACACAATTTTATATTTTCCTGGTCATCCATTTTGTAGCTTTGACTTTCATTTACACAGCATAGATGAAATGCGGCGATGAACAAAAATAATGAGGTATGGATTATGATTGTAATATTCCATAATGACTTTCGCCCCACACATTTTCAAATATGATTTTACATTCAGTCATCGAAAAGAAAAAAATTATGTCTAGATCAGAGGGTGCGCTAATCAAAATATCAGAAAGGATATATGAGAGCATATGGTTAGATGACGCTAATATATTTCTCTTTGTATCGTCTTCATACAGTGAGTATTTCAACTTTTAAATATATGGCTATGTCTCCTTAGTTTCTCTTCATGTATTCTTCATTGATGCATTGAATTTACCGCAAGAATATATAGTACGAGAAAGCCACTCATATATTAATAAAGATTAAAACAATCTGATAATGAAAACAAGCAAAAAAAAAAAAAAAATGATGAAATAAAATGTTTTTCTTTTTCTTTTTTTCTTTCGTCTCTCACATTATGAATGTGATTTGTTTTACATTCATTTATCGGAAAGAAGAGCAGACGCTAAGAGCTTATAATATGCTTCATAAAAGTTTAATTAGGATAATTATAAAACCTGTGTTTTTAAAAGTCGTCTGCAAATCGTCTTTATTTTGATAATTCGTATCGTCATTTAGTAAGAATTCAAATTTTTAAATATATGGCCATTGTTCTGGATTTCATATAAACTCAATCTGCAGAATATATGACGCGTAACGGCCTGTCAAGGAATGCCACAAATATATTAATAAGACATAATAGAAATTTTCTGGTTTTGAAAACTGCAAGATAAAAAAAGTGACAGAGTAGCAAATTTTGTTAAATCTTATTTCATGCAATAGTATAATAGTAATTAAACTTAGTTAGGTAAAAGGTAAGGTTTGAAATTAGCTTAAAAGTAAATAAGCGAAGTCTATTCATTTTCTTTTAATTTATGCACCAAGATTCGAAAAAAAATGAATGCGATTTAATTAGAATTTAGACAGAAATAATTTTTGATAAATGCCAAATACGTTATTCAATGTAAATATCAAATTTAAAAGATAGTGTGTATAATTTTACTTCATAAAACGATATTAATTTCAATTTTTACGATTTTTAAGAAGTAAGAAGTAGCTTTATTTGACTCATTTAATCAAAAAATGATGGGTATTCTATTAAATTTATTTTTAGCATTGCATATCAAATAATTATTTTAAATTCTTAGCACAAAATATATTCAAAGTTAAAACTAGATCGAGTTTACTTCTTTTAGTTGAAATTCTCAAATTTAAATTTTAGATATTTGAAATCATCCCATTTATTATCTCTCTCAAAATTGCCATTAATACTGCGAAATAATTTTCTACAAATATTAAACGTTTTTTAATCTTTCAATCAGCCGTATTATTTACATTCAAAATTGTAACAATCGTATAATAAAATAAATGTAAATATAAAAATTATTAATCTTTTAAAGGTATTTCTTCACAAACTTAATGTTCCTCGATGATTTCAAATACAGAAAGCATAAAAAAAGTAATTTGCACGTAAACAAATGCAAGAGATGTAAAGAATAATCGAATGAATTATTGTTTCATTAGAATTTTGTTGTTTCAGAATTCCAATAAGCAAAATTAAAACAGATTTCGTCAAAATAGAACTTGAGAATAACGGATTATGCATTTATAATTAGATTAAGTGAGTTAAACAGACCGAATGAATAAGCGAAATATATACATCAAGATCTAACAAGAAGTAAACGCGATTTTCGAAACTTGATTATCTGATAATATACAATTCCTTGTTACAACTTTGCAACAAAATTAAAATTTAAAATAAAAGTGGACTAATTATAATTTTTTTTAACTTTTAAGGCAAAAATAATAAAATAGATTAGATATTTTTTCCTAATCCCTTTTTCTTTCTTATTACTCCAAAACCAAAGTCAGTGATTAAAACACGAGGGACAATATAATGACATATACTTTTCCACATTCTCTAAAGAAGAGGAAATAGTTTTCTGCATTTCTACAAGTATTGGAGCGTTTTTAATCGCTGGTTTATTCTTTTTCGTTATTTCTTGTGTCAACTTGAACATATTACATTTATAATGTTATCCTTTCTATCGCTTTTGTTCTTTTTTTGTAAAAGGAAATGAACTGTACTATGATTAAAAAGAAAGGAAAATAAAACGAACGAGACATGCAGTGTACTTGTAACACTCCGTCTTAACTCGTGTTGACGACAGTTTAAAATCCGATTTCATTTAAATTCATTTATAGGAGAGAGGCGAAGTCGGTAATAACTCAGCACAGGCTAATCAAAATTCCAGTTGGGTCGGGGCGGCGGGGGGATTGTGAATGGGAAATGAGAAGGCGCCGAAGAATTTCACCGCCCTGGCATCTTCATCTAGTGTGAAGGCCAAAGTTCTAAAATATGCCTGTCAGCTCTGAGGTTTCGTCTCATTTTTTTGCTGTTTATCCCTCTAGTTTTTGACGCTCAGCCATCTCGTCAGAATGACTTGCATATATTTATTTATCTTCGGTGGCAGAGGCTGGTGATATGAATGCCAGAATGAAAGATAAAAGAATACGAAGTATCAAAAGAATTTCGAATATTCTCAGATTAGATATCGTGACATTTTTCTTTTGATTCAATCCTATTTCTATATTTATTTATTCTTTCCATGGAGATTTTTTTTTTAAATTTTATTTACATATAATAAATATTTAAATGTATTTTTTTACATCATATTACGAGAAAAAAATGTCATTAGAAGTTAAATCAATGCTTGAATGACAAAATCTGTACTCAGCGAATGTGAAACAATAATCTCAGTAACTGCATGTAAAAAAAAAAAAAATTTAATGCACTTTTTAACGTCAGATTAAGAGAAAAATTTCATTAGAAGTTAAATAAGGGCTTCTGTATCTATACTCAATAATAATAAAATCTGTACTCAATGAATACAAAACAATAATTTCTATAACTACGTGTAATAAATACTTAAATGTACATTTATACGTCAGATTGCGAGACAAATTTGATTAGATGGTAAATTAGTACTTTAATGACAAAATCTGTACTCAACGAATGTGAAACAATTTCCTTTAGAAGCTGGAGTTTATTAAAACGCTAAAAAGAAACAATCTAATTCATCCTTTATGTTTTGACAGTCTATAGATATTCATAAAAATATTTTCCAATAATTTTAATGGAATTTCATTCTGAATTGAATCAAAATTATGGTAAATTATTCCAAAACACAGAATTGCACATACAAAATCCTTTAAAACAAAGTTTTACTAATCACAGCCTAAAGAATTAAATAGTTAGCTAGGTCTAGAATTACCTATAAGAAAAACACTTCATTCTGCTAGGCAATTCCTACCATTTCATTAACTGTTGTTCAGAAAAATTACATTCTTAAAAAATAATTGGCCAGAAATAAGACATTCTGTTTACGGAAGTATAGTTTTTATAAATCATAAAATGATCAGTGATATTTATCCAGTAATTTTTGTTCATCTGCCAAAAGAAAAAAAAAAGCAATTTTCTTCTCTTTTTCTTTTTTTTTTCTCTTTATTCTTAGTTCAAAATTCGAAGACGTGCAATTAAAAATCAGACGAATATTTAATTGTATGCAATTTTGTCCCTCAGATCTGTGGAGATTCTTATTATCAAATTACTATTAAAGTATTTTTCGGCATAAATGTCAGGAAGCTGCCATCTTTTCATACTCTTCTTCGTCATTTATTCAACCTATGACATTTAAATTAGAAATAATTTTTATATACTTATCCGTCTGCATTGGATTTTCAATTATTCTTGAGTTAAAACAGACCAAAGAAAATGAAAAGAAGGAGAGAATGAAAAGTAAAAGGAACAATACTCGCCCCTTGCTTGTAACACGCAATCTTAAAATGTATCACTGATATTTAAAATTTGATTTCATTTCCATGCCTATATCAGGAAGCTGTAAATGACTGAATTGCGCATGATTTTACTGTGCTCGTGTAGGTGAAGGTAACTGAATGATTAGAAGATATTTCCGCCTACTTCCCTTCGTTTAATTTGAAAGCTAGGATTTCAAATATATGCCTTCCATTCTTAATTTCAACCAGCTTACTTCTCTATTAATCCTCTTAAATTTCCCTAGTCATCTTCTTTAATGTAAAGTGTATATTTTTGCTCAGCCAGATTCTAATGAGTAATGTGAGTGAGGAAACATTCTACAAAATTATTTATTTACTTGTTCGATCTAGCTTATATCATTCAAAAAAAGTCATTTTTTTTCTCTTTATTTGAAGTTTATCTTCTTTTGTCTGTTCATTGAAACTGATTTTATTTCACTGTATACTCTTTAAATATGTGTTGTCTTTAATTCTTGACAACATAGTTCATTTTTCTGGTCTTCTTGTAAAAATATTTTAATTTTTGCTGTTAATTTTTTTTCTTCATTTTCTGGAATACTTTTAATAATAATAAAAAAAAATTTCTTCAGAAATAAATTTGGCAGATATATAATATGGAATCGTATTTAATAAATATGGATTCGTTTTGAATTTAATATCTTATTACTTTCTGAATGCATGTGTTATAACGCGATAAAGTCTGTGTGCAGTTTTTGTGCGAACTAAAAAGAAACCCACCATGATAGAAATGAATGAATCGACAATAAGAATTACGAAAATCTTAACATCAATATCAAACATTGACTTTCTTTCATATAATTGAAACTATAAAAGATAAGAAGTACAATTTACTCATTCTTTCTTAAAAACACATTAGTATCAAACAATCTGTATTTCATTCAATATTATAAAATAGAAATTCATATTCAAAATATTATCCATCTACTATGATGGCTCGAAATCAGCAAATAAAGGGATGTTTTTAATACACAAAATTTGTTAAATGTGCACTAAAGTGTAGAAAATTGGTCTAAAAAATTAAAGATTAACGACAAAAAGTTTTGTTTTTGTTCTTTTACAGTGATTATTTCTAATATGCTTTATTTTTTATTGCTCAATTATCGAAAATCAAAAGATTGAAGAAGAAAAATCTGGTGAAAAGATAATATATATTCCCATCTCTAAGAGTTGCTACAATTTCTCAAATTATATTTTAAATAATTTTTAAAACGGGTTTGAGGAGGATTCTCCCTTTTTAAGTAGTTTCTAACTGTCTATAAATCATTTCAATTTAAATGGGATAAACATCTTGTATTACTATCCACTACTGTTACCTTTGATTCCCTTTACAATAGAACGAACAAGATGAAAGCAGCAACAAAAAAAATAATAATAACAAGACATGCGCTAATATCTGTGACAATTTAAATTCCTTCATTGGAAAGAAAGAAAGAAGGAAGGCCAGAACCCCAAGCGAACTGATTAAAATTTCATACGGAATAGAGTCAAAGTATCTGCTGCTAGAAAAAGGTGCCCAAGTGATCATCTAGTCGTAGCGTCTTCATCTGATTTGAACTCCAGAGTTGTGAATGCATACTTGTCATCCAAAATTCGGTCGAGTTCTTTCCAATTTGTCATTTAATATTTTGAAGACAGTAATTTTATTGGAATATCCTGCATGCATTTATGGGCCTTGCAGATTCTTATAAAGAGAAATTCAAGAAATAAAGAAACACATGCATTTAAGTAGCTTAGATTTATGTTCTTGCTTTTCGATATATTTTGCGATCATTTTTATCATTTTCTATTTAATTGTTGAAGTTAAATGAATTCTTCATTTTACTCCGTAAAAATATCATTATTTCATGTTTTAAAAATTTTATAAAAAATAATGGTTAAAGTTAACTTTACATTATTATGCACTGTATGTTTAAATTCTAGAAATAATGAAGGAATCATCATAAAAACTAGAAATTTAATTGAAAAAAAATTAGTACATGTAAAAAAAAAATTAGCTTTCTTGAATTGGAAGTAATTTCTTTTTTGTTGTATGCACTGTGAAAGCTTTATATGAAATTTATATGAAAGCTTTATATGAAAAATTAATTCAACATGTAACATTAATGTAATATCAAGTTAGAAAATTTAATTATTTCTTTTGAATGCATTAAGAAAATAGCCGAAAGCATTTTATTTTTTTCGAGACCTTTATATAGATTAAAATGCATATTTTAATGGAACATACTGTTATTTATCATAATAGAAATGAATTTAAACAAATTCATTCAATGTTTTTGGCATATAATATATAAAACTACAGCAGATTAATTCTTATAAGATTTTGCTTCCTTTTAAATGGTTAAATAAAGGAAAAAGACACAATATTAAATTCTTGTTTTCCTCATATGGTAATTAATTCATGAAGTATATTCAGTATTAAAGATTTATGAATAAATTGGACAAATATTTATTCCCTAAAGATTTCTCATTATACATGACAAAGAAACTTATTTGTTACTTTTATACACATTATTTCATTTTTTTCTTGAATATTTTTTCCTGATTTAAAATCGTGGAATAATAAGTTGTCTAAGCAGGCAATGGCACTCAAATTAATTCTGAAAATGTACCATGATTTCTAATATTTAATCGTTTTTAAAGTACTTTTCGTCACAGGCATTCTCCCTTTCATTGAAATCTGTTTAGTTTGGAATACTGTCCTATACTTCAATCTATCAATTATAAATGTTTCTTTATTCCTTTAAAAGGCAAGTATCTAGAAAAAAATAAAAAGTAAATGCAAAAAAAAAAAAAAAAAAAGATTTTGAAGAAATAGCAAGGTATACGTTCCTCATGTAGTCCATGTGTAACATCCACACTAATGCGGCTGACAGTTTCAAATCGAATTTCATTTACGTTCATTTACTGCAGACAAGAAAACTGGTGAGAGCTTTGGGAGAACAATCGACATTTCAACTTCAAAAAGAAGTGAAGGGGGTTGTTTGAAATTTGAATAAAACACCCACACTTTCCCCTCTTTAACACCTTCATATCAAGAGGGGTGAGATGAATTTCAATTATGTGTTTATCATTCTGAGTGTCCTTAGTGTTTCTTTTTTTTTAGTTTGAACAGCACGCATTTCTATTTAAATGGGAAAACCCGTTTTTCTGCTTATCTCGAAATGTGTTGTTTATTTTCTTTTTAAGATATATACCAAAAAGCAAAATTGCAAAGTCAAAAGAAGACATTTCATGCGTGTAGCATGCCATCCTAAATCATGTCGCTGACAGTTTAAAATTCGAAATCATTTGCGTCCATCTGTCGAACGGAGTCGAAGATAATGAGAATTCCAAGTGAGTTATCAATATTCCTACTGAAACAACTTCGGACGAGTGAAATTACGAAGTTAGGAGAAGGGGCTAAACTCCTTCCGCCGCCTTAGTGCTTGCATCTAGTTCAGAAGTTATTGTTTTAAATACATGAATGTCATTCTGGGCTCCTGCCATTTTCATATATTGCATTGACTGCAAGAATTTAACGCGTAGTCGTCATGTCAGAATGTGTTACATGTACTTACGTAAGAATTTACTATTAAGTATACATATATTTACACTTACAAATATGTTCCTGGAAAGATGAAATGGTAAATATCTAATTAAAATATTTCCCAGGTTTATTATTTCTGTCGCTCTTCTGTTGTTGAACAGCAACTATCACCACCATCTACAAATCCTACAGCTTTTAATACATTTGCTTTGAAACAAAAATTGAAAAAGAGCTGATTTTGATGGGTTTATTTTAAAACCTACCCTACAAATTTAATTATGTCTATGCATAACATGCTCTTAAAAAGAACCAAACTAAGATTACACTTATTTCCATCTTTTGAAACAAAAATTATTTTTAATATATTTTACTTCTGATTCAAATTTCGATTTTAATGAATTTTAATCGTTTTTGTTCTTTTACAACTTTTGGGTCAATATTCCTCTTTTTTATTCCATTTAATGATAATTTTATTGATTTATGAAGCTTTTATGAATTTCTAATTATCACTGTAATACTCTGATTATCATGCGCTAATTATCATATTTCGAATTATCATACGCATTGTACTCTGGATGCAGTATAGATAGATCTATCTCTACGCCATTAATATCTATTCTAATGTAATCTTCTTTATATATATTATGTACTTATTTTCCTTTTGAATAGAACAAATTTCAAGAGATAAGCTAGATTAGTTGAAGCTTTGGCATGAGACAAGCATAGAAAATAAGACAAGCATTTTCTATGCTTGTCTCATGCCAAAGCTTCAGCTAATCTAACTTATTAGTTTCACAATTGTATCAAGAATGCTATTAATAATAATGATAAAGGAATGAATTAGATAAGCGTCACTTTACTTCTCGTTACCTTGAGAAAAAGGTAATAATAGAAACTGTCTCGAATAGCTCTCTTTTTTTTTTCCTCCTCGTCCTATAATGTCTACGTAGATCTGCGAATAAAGATCTATAAAAGAAAAAAAAATGATATGGCATTCAAATTAGTTGATCATCCCAGATTCCCATTTCACAGCTACACAGAGGTTATTCCTCTTTTCATATAATTTGCTATATGAAATATAATTTATATTTCTCTCCATGTACTAAATAAATTATTAGTTTTCTTTAAAAAAAAAACGAA